>NC_136486.1:66277406-66449906 GCF_053919585.1 Euprymna scolopes | reverse complement strand
TTCTCCATGACCCGTAGAGATATAAATATTGCACATGCAAAATTTCAGGTAGATCAGACGACTGAAAGTGGGGCAGGGGTTTACTTATTGCACGCTCATTGTATATATATATATATATATATATATATATATATATATATATAACTACTTCATTTATTCACATAAATTTAATATACGAAAGTATAGATTTATGCGTAAACTTAAAGTATTTACTTCAAAAGTGCTCAATACGTAGGTAGAGCTAGTTAGTAATTTATAAAATATATATGGCGATTAAGCTACACTGAATATTCTGCGTTTCATCCAACTATAGGATTCATCAGTCCAAAATAAATGTCTAACAAAAAGCGTAGTTTATCAAGCAACAATATTTGCGAATGAAACCCCGAATAACAAGAAATATTACATAGCCATGACTTCCTTAGATTTCAAAACCCGATACTATGACCACAAAAGCACATTCAAAAATAAAAAAAACACCGTATAAAAACAACACTAGCGAATAAATACTGGGAACTCAAAGAAAGCGGACATTCGCCGGTAATCGAATGGAAAATAATGAGACAAGCTACCACATGCAGACATTTAGACAACCCATGTAAATTATGCCTCCATGAAAAATTTTCTATCCTGTACTTTAAAGAACCTCAAAATCTATTAAACTGTAGGCGGGAAATAGCAAACAACTGTGTTCACAAAATAAAACTTACTCTAGGATAGCGATACAAAATAGCTTTAAAACTAACAATAACAATAGAAAACAAACAAATAAATAAATTAAATAAACATGAATATACATAAACGATCACACACATATATGTATATATATATATGTGTATATATATATGTGCATGTGTGTGTGCATGTATGTGTGTACACATAGGTATATTTATATGTATAAAAAAAGGAGAACGTCTAACTAAAACCACTAAACTAGTTCTAAAACAGATCCTTTGTTTGATAAAATGCATGCCCATTGGCTGATAGGAAGGGACGTGGTGGATACTAGAAAGCTGATTGGCCAACTAGAAATCCTCAACATATATAAAAACAAGAGGCAACCACAGAATTCGCGCATAAGCCTGATGAATCCTATAGTTGGATGAAACGCAGAATATTCAGTGTAGCTTAATCGCCATATATATTTTATAAATTACTATATATATATATATATATATATATATATATATATATATATATATATGTGTGTGTGGGGGGGGTGCGTGTGTGTGTGTGTGTGTGTGTGTGTATTAGTGATGAGGCTATTAGCTTAAATAACCATCAGATCGGAAAAATGGGAACATATCAGAATCGGTATCAGAATCGGAAAAAAAATGTTCCACTTTTGTAAATGCGAGAAACATTATGTTTTTTTTTAAAGTTATCCTTGTTTATATATATTATTTGTTATATATAACCTGACATTTTCAGATAGACAGCTACGTCTGTAGAATGTAGATTCAAATAAACGTTCTTCTTGGACATGAAAATGTTAAAAACAAAAAAAAAGAACTTTGGATATTAAATGAAGTGCGTGTTATGTTTTTCTTCGACTTGGAATTGGTATGTTTTATTTAATTTTTTAATTCATTTATGTACCTTCCATTATTGAAGGAAATTGAAAGTAATTTCTAGTAACAAAGATGGTTCCGAAGGATCAGATGCAGGTTCGTGACAGAGACGACAGTGAACTTATTGAATACAACATTCGACAATTTTTATAGTAACTTTGGAAGCTTCTGATTAGTTGCTTATTGTAACTTGTGGTTATAAAAACGATTGTCGAAATCATTGGAGCCATGCCCCATTATGAGTCACACACATTTTAACAGTTCTTTAAAAAGGTCTCAGCAGATTATTCCAATGATATAATACAACTGAAGCAAACTAAAGAGTGTAAGAGTTGATGTGTTCTAAACATGAAAAAAAAAACATTATGCCGCTTTTGAATATTATTATTATTATTATTATAATTATTATTATTATTATTATTATTATTATTATTATTATTATTATTATATTACTCGTTATCACTGGTTTTTCTCACACATGTAATCATGAAAGATTACTTATTGATATTTACCGGTAATGTTCCATAGAGTCGCATATTTCTTATAGTCTCCACGTCTTTCGATAACCTTTCTAAATATTGCGTAATCACAACAGCCGCTTGCCATTAATTTTTCAATGGCAAAGACGATTGGTTCTTACTTTAATTAAGGTGATAATAAGCTTACTGAAAGTCCCCGTCCTCTTCACGCTGATCTAGTTGAGATCTACTTAGTGTGCTATTTTTATGGTTTGTCCATATCTACCTTGTTGGGCCAGTCGTTGGAACGGTGCATTATTTTTGCGGGAGGGGTGTACTGATTAACTTACGATTTTGTGGTCCTAGTTTTTGTGTTACTTCTGTTGTTGTTTCTATGTGTCTAGAGTTTTTAGCTCATGTTTATGATTTTCGGTATTATGACTTTGTTGTTGTTTCCGCCTTCTTTTCCTCCTCCTCCTCCTTCTCCTCCTTCTTCTTCTTATTATTATTATCATTATTATCATTCTTCTTCTTATTATTATTTTTATTTATAGTTTAAAATAAACTCAATAATATTGACTGTACGTTTAATTTTGCTACAGAACTAAAAAAAAAACGTATTTTATGTCATTTTGCAGCTATGGCGACAAACGGAGGTCTGAATTTGAATGCAGCACATTGTACCAGTAATGTTGATGTGAAAGTTTCTTCCGGGAACCTTATTATTAAAATGTTTAATGATATTTTCAATAGCAAAATCAACAAGACTATTGGGAAAAAGGTAAATATACTGTCAATACACACACACACACACATACACACACACATATACATATATATATATATATATATATATATATATATATATATATATATATAGGTACAATTCTTATACATTTATAATTAAAATTCATCTACTGGCACGCTGACGGTCACATTTACTTCAATCACTCAATCAATTTTATTGGGAAAACACATATAAGATAATAGAAAATCCGTGGTTCGTTGTGAAAGTATATTTTATTTCTAGTCATCGAAAAGTAAGCAAACATAATTTGTGTGCTAACGTGAGACTCCTGATCTACAGAAGTATTTTGTAAAACTCACGTAAATTGATCAAGTAGTTTTTTACCTGAGAAAAACATTTTTACAAAAGTATATAAAAATCTAGAATATAAATATACAGTAAATTTTTGAGGTGTTTCAATATTAAAATTAAATATACTCCTACCATATGTGTATGTGATTATCTTCGATCTGTTTCAACTTATATACATATACTTGCTGTAAGCGTTTTTTGGCTCAGTTTATTTACATAGAAAACTAACAAAAACAAAAAAGACAAAATATATGTATCTCATATTTCTGTTCTCAATAGTTGTGAATATACACAATTTAGACCGTTGTTAATGTGTATCACAGCCGTCAATCGAATTTTGAAGTGGTAAATATTAAATGAAAATGGGTTATTCATTGGAATTATTCAATACACTTTCGCAGTCCATCTTTTCCGCTGTTGACAGAAAGGATAACATGAAGGTTTTGTTTTACTCTGGACATACATGTGAGCACGCACTGGAACATCACGTAAATTACAAGTTTAGCGAAAATATAGTGTTTTTTTCATCAAAATATCGATACGATATTTTAAAAGAAAACTGTTTAAAGAATAAACCAATAACGTAAGTGGGAGACTGATGATAATTCAGAAGGTGGAAAGAAAAAAAAAACATTGTAAAAAATGGTGTACCATAAGTTTAAATAGGAAATAGTTTGAGCAACGGTTGTTGTTTTTTATTCAAATAAATATCTTTATTTTCGCAATTGTTTTTAGAAACATATTGCTTTCTCATATAATTAATGAGAATAAAAAACAAACAGACATAGTCAAACTAATTGTTCCGTTGAATCATCAAAACCTAATGATTGTGTCATGACAATTGTTTATATTACATTACTTATTGTTGAAGTTTACAAAAATGTAAGTAATTATCATTGTTTTTAATTAAAAATCAATTGTTCGACTGCCGGATTTCGCTACAATAACGAATAAGCACCTTTTTCATCGGTCGACCTATACAATGAACATATCGCACATATATTTTGCTAATCTTGCTAAATTTGACGCAGATCATCGGCGAGGGTTCGGCCGGCAGACGAATTTCAAAACAAACAAATCGAAAAAAGTAGAAATACAATAAATAAAAAATGAAAAAAAAAATCACTGGATATTGACTGAAGTTAAAATGCCTATGATTTCAGAAACATAGCAAACATCTTTATCTAATCAATGTAATGAAAACAATACAAAGCGAAAATTCATAGACACAAATGTTTGAGACTAAATATTTTAAATATAACCCAGAGTTAACATCTTTAATATAACCATCTTTACTTCAGATATCAATAAAAAAGGACATTTTGCTATTTGGCTATTTTCCTTATCTAATTTGGCTTTAAATAGTTTTTATATTTTGGTGACAGTGACTTACTTCCTATATGTTCACTCTTTTGCATATGAAAATGCATGTTTTTTTGTAATAATGCAGTAATATTTTACTGATTGCGTCAAGACAATTAAGAAATAAACGTTGTGTGTCTGTTTTTTTTTAATTTACGTATAAACTAAGTTAATACGACTATTTTTTTATGAAAATTAATTTTTCCGCATTTCAAACTTCTGCTATTATAACAAAGAAGCGCCATGTTTTATGTGTAACGCAAACCGATTTAATCCAATGAGAGGGAGACAGACGAAGGTCGGTGTCAATGATGATGTCATACTCGGCGGTTGGTGGCTTGCAAAGACGAATTCTTTTTTGCTTATTTCTTTTATTTTGTTGTGCTAAACTAGGAACACTTAAGTAAGCATGAAGCACGATAAAGCACCGTATTTATTTTTTCGTAACTTAATTTACTAATGAACTCTCATTATTTCCTC
Source organism: Euprymna scolopes (assembly GCF_053919585.1). Taxonomy (NCBI): domain Eukaryota; kingdom Metazoa; phylum Mollusca; class Cephalopoda; order Sepiida; family Sepiolidae; genus Euprymna; species Euprymna scolopes. Next base: position 66,444,936 of record NC_136486.1, on the reverse strand, counting down.
AATGTAAAAGAAGATATTAACGTTGATCTTTTAATGTAATAGATTTAATTTAAAATAATTTATAATCACAGTAGGTAAACTGAGCAGATTTATGATTTATTTAATGTGTTATCAATAGATTTATGCAGTGCAATATTATAATTCAATAATAATTCGTATTTTACCATTACAGAAATTGATACTTATAGCTTGGAATTCCACTTCAATAATTTCATAATTGTTTGCAACATCTTAATTAACACACGCACACGCATATATGTATCTGCGAGTGTTATGTAGATTTATATTTTTATGTATTACTTGTACCAGGTGAAATCATAAACTACATAACCGATCGTTTTGAGTCCTGGAGTTGATATGCGTGATATATGTATTGGAAAATTCAGATGCTTATTTTTAAAAGGTTGCCATTACGTTTCAAATACAAAAATAAATAAAACATAAATTCCTGAGTCGGAATTTTTCTATTTTTAACACATTTTTTTTTTAGTATATTTTACTTTCGGCACTATTTAACAAAATGTCTCTTGCTATTGTCCATCTCGCCTGGTGTACACTTTTCCTCTTCGACCCCACGTGGACGCAGCCAGACACTTCTCGCATGCTTCTTTACACGTCCTTTATCATTGAACTCGTCATTCGTTCTCTGCGAGCAGGTGTTTCATTTTTCTTTTTTTTTCTCTTCTCGCGCGCACTTCCTAATTTGCATAGGTGCCTTTTCTGTTACCGTACTGCTAAGCTCTTTGCATGCTTGCTATTGTTCGATGTCGCTGATACTTTCCATGCGCTCACAGGCACTGTTACATATTTTTCTGGCACGTAATCCATATTCGTTATATACTAATTAAGCAGATGTTTTTTAAAATTCAATTACTGGTCAAAACAAATTAAACTTATCTATAGTCTTATTAGGTGCGTTCTCCTTGGTCCTACAGCTCCTTTTGGGCAAATTTTATTTTTATTTTTTTTTATTTTTCTTATTTTCTGATGGAAAATTTAGTTGATGTCCTGAAGAAACATTAAAATATTAAACAGTGTCGATCGCATTGTTACAATGTTTATATATTTATAAAATATTTATATAATTGTATATGCATATATGTATATATATATATATATATATATATATATATATATATATATAATATTTTTTATACAAAGTAAAATATTTTATGCATCAAATTACAGTATTTGATTCAACAGTTATCAATAGTAAATAATTAGGACTAGGAAGTACGTTATAAAAGTAAATATATTAATTAAGAATAACATATTTTATTGCATTAGTCTGGCGAGTCCTCATGAGGATGAAATGCAGCCAGTTCGGTATACTGTAATTAGTATATGTATCTTTATATTTTATTACATGCGTTTATAATATGTTTATTCATACAAAAATAAATCGCTACATATTTATGTCATTTGTCCTTTTGGTATTTTATAAATTTATGATTTATTTAATGTCTTATCAATAGATTTGTGACAGTGCACTCAAGATAATCAATAATGACTTTGCTACAAAACTTGCCAATTATCCAGGTAAGTGATAAGTTACATAACCTCTTATATTACAATTAAATTATTGGTATACGATAACTTAGAATCATAGTTGTTTCTCCAAATAATTTACATTTAAATTGTGTCTATTTGTCTTCCCGCATTTATTTTTAATTCACATTATGTTTTAGTAAAAATATTACCATAATTTAAAACAATACTTAATTGTATGTTCTCTGTACATAGTAAAAATTAAATGTAATGTTGGTATAACATGAACATTGAAATTCTAAATCATTTCTGATTCCCATTTACAATTTTACTCACACCAAATAAATTTGATACAATTGTTTGCAGTTGTACATTGTACTTATGGTTATGGCATATATCTAGGTTAATTTTGTAAACTAGTTGTTTCCGATTTAAAGGCATATAAAGAAAACGAGAAGGGCGTAGTGAGCTCTACTGCCACTTTTTTATTGTATTCTAATATTTTGTCGTTATATGCCATGTAAACAACCACAAAACCGAGTCGGCTTCGGAACGCTATTGTTACAAATATCTTCATTACAAACATTAGAATACTGTTAAGCACAAGATTAATTATTGCTGAAATATATTATGATGGCCCCATATGATGATGTAAAATCATGGATTCCTTGATTACGCATTAATACTGTGTTAAAATGTATGATACAAAGTTGAACATTAAGCTATGCATAGAATGAGACCTACATTAAGCTAAAATATAATAATGAAATGAATTCGATTAGATTTGCATAATCCATAATGATGTAAAGTAACCCAGTAAAACGATATTACCTACGACATTTGTTAAATGTTTTGAAAAAATTAATAAGTGCAATTTTGCATATTTGTACGTACAGTATCTACATACTTCACCTATCAGTGTTTTCCTGGGATCAGCAATGTTTTATGTTAATAAAAAACTTTCATTGGTTTTAAACAAAAACTAATGGAGGAAACTTTTGATATAAACAAGAAATTGCAACTAGTGAACATTGGAGAAATATAAGTGCAGTGTTGTAAGAACGTCGGGATATGTAAGACTCTTTCGTTTATTGTCATAGAATTCTGGAAACAAATTCTAAAATACTGGCAATATATTGAGAACATAGACATATGAAAAAATAATTGACTGAAAGAGTACTCGATTAACAAAATAATAGTATAGACAACTACTGAAATATCAGGATAACAGATTCACTGAATAGCGTCTTAATATATTTATGAACTAACATATTAATGGGAGAACATAATAATGAAATAAGTTAATAGCGGAAAAAGAATGAACTGAGTAATGAACTAATAAACATCAACAGATTTACAATAAATCATTTTATAAGAACAATTTAGATGCAAAGTTATGACAGAAGGTATTCCTATATAAAAATGCCATTTCTCTTTCTAGTGACTCGCTCGATCAGCCACGGTTATACTTTTGACTATGGTTTAGTATCAAATCCAGTCTTTACTTCTGCATACATGCAAACCAATCACAAGGTAAGTGCTAATTCGCCGAAATTCATGTATTTATTAATAGTAACAAATGAATAACTAGTATATAAGTAGTAACATCAGTATTAGTTTGGAATATTTCAAAATAAACTTGTTGGTTTCAATTGTGTATATGTTAAGCGAATTGGTCAGATTACAATTTTCTTTGTTAAAAAACGTCATTGAATTCTGGATATTTCTAGACATGGATATACATTTTTGCCTTGCAAAATGCGTTGGGAATATATCATTTGATTCGCAGAAGTTTACACTTTACATACATTTTTTATCTATCTGGAGTTAATAGAAATTGGATATTAAATTCGTGAGTCGTTGTTTATTGTTCAACTGGTATGATTTTGCAGGATTGTCTCGGTTATAAGCTTTGCGTCCTACACATTTACATATCCCTATACACATTAATACTATCCAGAAATATATATATATATATATATATATATATATATATATATATATATATATATATATATATATCACAATTAATTTACACAGAATTTTAGTTTCCCCACACCCTAATGAATTAGCTTGACAATTAGTATCATAATTGTTATTATAATGATATCTCTAATATAAGAGATTATGCATAAGATTGGAAATAGATTATAATAAGTAAACGTGTGCAGAAATAACTAATTGCACGGTTACCTTCCGAATCTATTAATTTTGGTATATGCGATATATGCAAGATGATAGATAATAGTTAACGTGTGTCTATTTAGTAAATATTTTTAAATATTGTTCCAATTAGATTGTTAAGAACATTTCTGAATGAAATGATTAGTGTCAAATATCTTTGTAAAATTATACAAATTATTTGAAAATTACGTTGGAAAAACAAAAACTATTTAAATAGGAATTGAAAGAATTTCAGGTAGAAAGTCTGAAAAATGAATTCCTCATTCCAAAAATGTTTTTCATGAATACTGTTTTCTTGAATTTCTGATGAGAAGAATACTTTGTTCATTAAAAATCTAAAATTTTGTATTTGCTGTTGTCTTAGGTAAATATGAAACTATGTTAATGATTCCACCATATATTTGGCTATTTTAACTACCATGTAACTATATTAATATCATTTATACAATTAAGTTGCCCGATGATTGCTAGACAATCTTTAATTTTTGACCTACACTACATAACGCCATCTCTATGACATATAACGTCATGTATGGCTTCATAGACGTCATGTATTTTCAGTATATGTATTTGATTTGACTACATGTCTGTTACAGTATCTGTCTCCCCTATCTGTTTACTTAAAAGTAAAAAGAAACGGAATGAAGTACTTTAAAGAAAATGCCATGTACTGCTAGGGGCATTTGTACAAAATTTGATAATATGCTGGTATCTGGGGGGATAAAACACTTCTTTTATATATATTGCTATGATACGAATTCACTGCATATCAACCCCCATTACTATGCGCTCAAGTCGGCTAACATGGAGATGACTGGAAGGAAAGGGCGAATCATAGTGCAGGCTGTGATATGTCACATAGAAAAACACTTTTAACCCGTGTTTAGATTTCGATAATATCTCATTATAATCGGGAGCGGATAAAAAATCCTCGAAAAACAAAAAAAAATGCATCTGGAGTCTGACTAACAAACAACTATGTAATCAAGTATGTTAAGTTCTATTTTCTTGTCTCCCATTGGATTCAGAATAAGTAACATGCTTTGTTTTTTATGTGAAGTAAATCTTACTCCCATAAAGGGCAGAAAATATAATATGCAGTGTAAAAATAGACGTTAAACTTTAAATTACTTATTTAAGAAAAATATAAAGATACAACTTTAATGGAAATTAAAAAGGTCAAAGAGTTATAATTTAATATTTGGTAAACACACAAATTGTAATTGAATAAAAAAAAGTTTAGAACCAGATATATAAATATATAAACACAATTTCTGAACGAGTTTTTTATTATGTTATTTTACAAATAAATCGATATTTCCTTGACAACAACAGAAACAAAATCAGCAGTCTATTTTTCTTTAAACTAAAATTGAAAAATTCCAACTGATGAGTTATGCATGAGAATAGAAATACACATTATTTATGCCATTTCACGCAGATAACACAGACAATCATCTGTCACAGTTTAAACAAATTATGTAGCAACATGCACAAACAAAGACTCGCGTGTTTAATAAAACATGTTAAAGAACACTTTGAAAAAAGACTTAAAAACATATTTAATTTTAAAAAGAAAGCACTAAATACGTGGATAGTCCTTAATCTGCGAAGTTTCGGAGAAATATTTTCCTTCTCATCAGAGAGTAGGATTTAGCAAAATGCACGATCGGATTTTTATATATATATATATATATATATATATATATATATATATATATATATATATATATATATATATATATATATAGTTTTTTTTCAAAAAAACAAAGTCTCCTCATCAGCAAAAGTATTGGGTTGGGGTATTTTTATATATGGAAAAGACACCATAGTAAACCTAGCATTTTTTAAAGTAATGCAGATGTATCTGGAAATAATCAAAATAAAAAGGAAAATATATACTTGATAAGCAAATGGGTTGAGAATAAAAAATAGTATAAAATTATAAATCTGAATTTAGTTTGACTATAAGGTTATATAAGGTTATTATATATTTTTTAGGTCAAGAATTGTATTTATATATATATATATATATATATATATATATATATTTACCTTTTAATTATTAGCCTTTTGAAAACAGTAATTATCGTCAAAACATTCATTTGGATGTCGATTGTAGCTTATACATGTACTAAATGTTGAATTCTCAAAAAGAACGCTAATAGAACATTTTTAGCGGTTAGAATACATTAGTAAATGCCTAATTTAAAATTAAGCAAACAATTAAAAAGAAGGGGAAGATAATCTTATTTTTCTAATTAAATAATCAAGGGAAAATAATTAGTGTTTATTCTATTGCGATTATAATATATTATTTAATACTTCATTGTGTTATTTATTGAAATTGATAAATATAGTATAGGTCAATTAATTAATAAGGTCTATTTTGAATTTTAAATTATCAATCACGTTACTAAATATTAAAGTAGCTCTAGGATATTGGCCTATAGAGCTTATTATATATCTGAATTACAACGAGTACTGTTCTTTTCTTGTATTTTAGTTAAATTATTAATTTTATTATCACATTAAAATACACTACTACTGTTCTAACTCTCTTTATATATATATATATATATATATATATATATATATATATATATATATATATGTATATATATATAATGCTTTAAAAGATTTTTTTTAAATAAATAGTGCGCCACCACCGAGAATCGAAACTAAAACGTTCATCTAACGATTTACGCATTTCTGTTTACGTTAATGTATGAGCTTTTAAGACATGTTTGTTATAAGCTAAAAAGTAAAATTGAATCAATAGCTATTTGGTTACGCGTTATCTGTAATGTTATCGCTCGATCTTTACCTAAAAGATCCATTTATTTTTTAATTTTCACACGTTTTCACCCTTTTTTTTTCACGGCTAAAACGACAAAATTAGCATAGGTTCGAATACCCTATATAATTAGCTTCCTGTCCGCAGAGAAGATTGGTAGACAAACATGTATTCGTATACATAAATATATATAGAAATCGGTTTGTGTTTACTATAGCATTTTTACCAAATACTATGCAAGTATAAATAATGTAAATTACATGCATGAATGTAACTACACGTAATCAATTACTAAAATAATCATGCCATACGAAAAAAATAATAGGAAATGAATTAAAATGAATACTTAAAAGAATATGCAAAGTAACTTGTCTTTTTGCAGATGAAGGCGATTCCAAGGCAAATACATACTAAAGTAGTATTTTGTTTTTAAATAAATATTAAAAGGGGGTTTAATATGAATATCAATACACACCCAAACAAATTTATACGGACACACACACACACACACACACACACACACACACATATATATATATATATACATATATACATATATATATATATATATATATATATATTGGTGGTGTGTATGTGTGTGTGAGTGTATATATATGTGGGTGTGTATGTGTGTATTCAATCGTGGTTTTTTATGTACAATTCATGTTTTTTCTACAAATATTATATGCATGCTTTTTATCTCTTATGTTTTTAGGCAGAAGTCTTTAATGATAATAAAACTGACTGCAATGGAGAGCAAGACGGCAGGCATGAATGTGAAAATTCACAAGAGGCAACAAGTTGCCAGTGTAAGGTAACGAGCATATACCATAATTTCTTTTACGTATGCATCTATTTAACGAGATTTGTAGCACTGTGAGAAGATCATAATTTATTTTTACTAGTGGATTAAAATGGCAACAGACTGTAACTGAGGAGGATGGTTCCGGAGAAAGAGAAACATGAAATTAACAGCACAACCAATACCAAACCGAATATTTGTTTTGGATTTATAAGCTTATGAAAAATTGACACTCTCCGGGATTTAGTATAAAAAAATTATAATTCAAAGCAAAAAATAACATAATTAAATATAGTGGTTAAACATCAATCCGATTACCAAGTGTGCATAATTTATGCATAACGCCGAGAGGGATATTGTCATGATCTTTAAAATAAAGATAGATTTCATTGCTTTACTTAGAATGGAATTTATAATATTAAACGTATACTTATCTTTTCGTATTGTTTGCATCATTGACCATATGCCTACGTTTTTTTTTTTAATTTTTACTTTCAGGCAGTCAGTGGTAAATTTCCGTTTGTTCCAGTACAATTACCAGATATAAATGAGGATGAGAAAATGATATATTTCATCATTTCTGAATATTTAGTAAACACGTGGCTCTATACTGCACATCACGATAAGAAATTGAAGCTGCAAGTATCTCCGGAAATGGTAAGATAAAATAAAACATACCTCTTATTCTATAAACTTTATTAAAAAAAACGATACCCAAAATCAAGAAAAAAATATTGTTACTGCTTCAGTTGGTTATAGCACGGTTACCTCCTCCGTGTTCCATCCGACTCGAATGCTTTTAAGTAAGCAATGATAATGTGCATATGATCCTAGAATATCAAGTATATTAGTGCACAAGATGCTGCAAAATGTATATTATAGTGCATTAAAGCAACACCATATAGAACTGTATGGCTTTTGACAGGGTTTGGCATGAGGGTCTCCTCAGGAAAATCAGATCATACGGTATCACTGGTAGAATACTGAACATAATTAAATCCTTCTTAGATAAGAGAAAAATCCAGGTTGTCCTCGACGGTCGTATATCTAAACAATATGATATAAATGCGGGGGTGCCCCAGGGTTCTATCCTTGGACCTCTATTGTTCCTGATATTCATAAATGACCTCCCCGACAAAATTGCCTCTGAGATGGGTATATATGCTGATGACACTACACTCTATGGCAGACACGACAGGATGACGAATGAACACATTTCTAAAGAAATGGCAGAAACACTAGAGGAAGACCTCCAATCTGTAATGGAATGGGGACAAAAGTGGTTGGTCGCGTTCAATGCTGCCAAGACTAAATTAGTTTCATTCAATAATTACAAGAAACGCTCTCTACCACCCATAGCAATGGTCAACGACTCTTTATCTGAAGGTCCATCTTTCAAACTCCTTGGCCTACCGTTTACAGGAAACATGAGTTGGAACAATTACATTGAAGGCATTGCCAGGGCCGCTGCAAGAAAGGTGGGCTCTCTCTACCGTGCTAGAAAACTACTAACACCCGAAAGTATCCTGTACCTCTATAAGGCCACCATTCGCCCATGTATGGAGTATTGCTGCCACATCTGGGCTGGTGAATCTGCTACTAGTCTCTCGCTCCTTGACAAGGTTCAAAAGGGAGTCGCTCACCTGATAGGCCCTGAATTTGCATCTAAGCTTCAGCCTCTGTCCAATCGACGAAATGTTGCATCCCTCTGCCTTTTCTACAAGTATTTTAGTGGTGAATGCTCTGACGAACTGCAATCACTTGTGCCCCCACGACGTGAGCACCATCGACAAACCCGACAGGCTGCTAAATCCCACCCCCACACTGTAGAGATCCCTAGATGTAAAAGATATTTTTACTCTAATAGTTTCTTCCCCAGAACCGCTAGACTCTGGAATTCTATTCCAGGTCCCTGCTTCCCCAACAGTACTGACGTGCAGAAGCTCAAGTGTAACGTGAACCGGCATCTTGCTGCCCAAATCCCTACATAGTACCTCAGTAGTTGTTGCCCCTCATAGTAGCCTCCTACACCAAAGTGGCAATTTGCCTTGTTTGGGGTGAAAATGTAATAATAACAAAAAAAGAATAACCATACGAAAGGTTACAAGTGAGGAAGACCAGGATTTGATGATGATAAAATAAGATTGATATTGTAAAATGTGGTTTGCTATGAATTCATCGGATATGTCTTCATGAAAGAGAAAGACATTTAATAGATTACAGCTTACTATTGTCGGCTACAAGTAGTTAGCATTATAAAATCGCTTTCTGATTACTAGGGCTATTACAACAGAATTAAAACATCAAGGAATACCACATTTCAAATAAATTTTACGTTCTTAGTTCTCCGAGAAAATGGCGGGTACCGATCACGGGCAATTCTCAGTCTTTAGTTAGTAGAAATTAATTCTATAAAAAAGGAATGGTTAGACAAAACTTGCTCTGTTATAGTATAACACTTACTTTTTATGAAAAATATACATACACTTTTAACTTCTCTTATCAATGCACAGAAAACACACACACACATATATATTTATATATAGATATTCATTTATATATATATATATATATATATATATATATATATATATATATACACACACACACACACACACACACATATATATATATATATATATATATATATATATATATATATATATATATATAAGCTTATTTATATTTTCAGTTTAAAAAAGAGGGGAAACGTAACATATTTAGAACGAAATGTCCTGGTTCAATTTGTATTGGCACCTTCTTTCCGAAAGTAAGTACATAATTTTTCTTAAATATTTCTAAAATCATTTTTTATTGTTATTGTCTACGTTGTGCATTCTGTAAAATAATATTCAATTGTTACCACACATAATCACATTCTCTCATTCGAATTAAATCGCTCCTTGTGTTATATATAATAATAAACAATTTTGCCAACAAATTATTGTTGGAAAATGTGTGATGCTGATATAAAGTTGTAACCCTATGTTCTTCACCGGAAAAACCATCAGAATAATCCTGATCATCCTGCAATATGTGTCATCTGTACAACATGCATGCGTATATTAAAATTTTAATTGTAGTCCTGATGAAAACACAGAAAATATATTTACGAACATATAAGATGTATTTTATTTTCCGCATTAGGACGTTTTAAACCATGTAATCACAAAAATATAGTTATGAAGCCCTCTTTGAGGAACTTAATTTAAGCCCGATTTAGTAAATTGAAAAAGTGGTCAACGAGCGAGTATGCATCATTTTTGTTCAATACTCCCAATATCTGATCTACTACAATGGCTTCATAAGTAATTAATTTTCTTCCACTTAAATGATACTTGCCAGTAACTAGGAGAAAAAGCACTACCAGCCAAAGCAAAGTTAGCTTTCTTCACTTGGTTTATATCTTCCAACCAACAGTGTTTGCCACTCTCTAGACTGATTATGACCGAAACATCAAAAACTTGTGTCACTAAGTGTGAAAAGTAAATATTTACAAAAAAAATAATAATAGCCAACATCTTTAAGACTTTTTCTGAGAAAAAGCGGTCAAGTAAAATGTAAATATTTCAAATATTACATGATAATTATATATTTAATGTATTCTTAATATTATCAGAAAACTCCATGTAGCTTAATTTTCGCAACTATATTTTCATAATGTAGTACTTTGCTCTAGGAATTAGACATTGTTGAAGTAAATGCTTAAAAACGTTACATCAAACGTATCTCATAATTGTTGTGTGGATAAATGAAATATTATATATGCATTATAAGAAAGTTATTCACTCTACACACGCACACACACACGCGCGCACACACAGATATATATATATTATATATATGTATATATGTTGATATATATGTAAATGTATATATGCATACATATATATATATATATATATATATATATATATATATATATATATATATCGACTTGTCATTATTTTAACGATGATTACATACGGCTATAAACGTCTCCAACCCACTCAATATTTTTCCTTAGAAACGTCGCACATATTTTTAGACATAAACTAATAAAGTAATGTTATTTATTCATAATTTTATTTATAAACAGTAATCTATGTGAACGTATTCAGCTTCGTCATCCAACATTTTAAATCAAATATATCTAAGTTAAAGAAAATCAAAAAGCGAAAATACACCATGAAAAATCCCTTACAACCCAGGGTGTTGATAAAAACGAACCCTTTCAATTTCATTTAACAAATAAAAGAAAGCATTGAAAAAATATTGCGTATAATTCGAAATACATCGTAAATTATCACAGCCACAATTAAAAATGAGCAGAAAATAAAAGCATTACAAATAAAATTGCATATAAACAAAGTCATGTTTATACATAACCAAAAAGAAGTTGTTTTTTTCTAAGGGAGTAACCGCATATCAAGGCCCGACAGTCACTCAAGGATAAGGTGGTCACTAGGGCAGTGTTGTAGTAATCACCTGTGATTGGAATTAGGTACATTTAAACTATTTACATGAAACCTTGCAACAAGAACATGCTTATATTAGAGTTGAATACGACCATGCTGCACTCAGCAGGAAAGGAGACCGGCGTAACAGTTCTATAGGCGGGCAGTCTAGGAAAAAGGAAAACTTCAGATTCACCTGAGCCGCTATTAGGACTGGTTAATAAAAAGATGGACCCATAATACCAACTTCTAAGATTTTGGGTTATTTGTATAAACGTTGTAATACCAAGTTAATTTAACTTGCGCAACGGAATTGGGATTTCATTCAGAAAAAGATCAATGATACTTATTAAACGAACGCAGACCTCATATAAAATTGTAAAGGATTGGCGATATCGGGCGTATCATACAATGGTATAAAACATACTTAAAAAACGCCACCAAAACAAAATAAAAAATGAACGCTACTCAGATGACCATGGGGGCACGTTACTTGTTAAAAATGATCCGATCGCGCCATTTTTGAGACGTCTGATCTCGGCCCATTCTAACTAGAACAGGAATGATTCGGGGGAAAAACATTGACCCACTTACAATGAACCTGAAGCATTAAATATATTAACGAGCTTTTTTATTGTGAAAGAAGGCGTGTGAATGGTGTGTTGTGGAAACTCATTCATACAAAAGATACGAACCACTGCGTACTGTATAAATATACCGAGAGATACCGGCTCTTTTGTGTATATTGACGCCAAGTGCTATGACTGTTATTCATTGCATATTCTGTTATTTTTGTCAATACAAATATCTTTTCCTAACCCTTTATTCGTTTTATGCCTTCCCTAGTGACACTTTATGCCACTAAGGTAGGTAAACTACGTTATTTAGAAATATCGGTTTTGCGTATATCAATTGTGTCTAACATATATTGTAAAGAAGGAGTTCGCTTAGGTCATATAATTTAATAAATAAATTCACATTTTATTCATTTTAATTTTGCAGATTTCTGAGGAGTATCCAGATAGCATGATCGCATTGAACTTCGAAACGTCTAATTATCCAAGTGCTCACTTCGAACCAAATCACATTCAAATAAAAGTTCCTGTGACCGCAGAGTTTTTCATACTTCGTCCAGATGAGACAAAAATAAAATTTCATACAGCCGAATTGGTATTATTTTTAATTACTTTTACTGAAGAAATATTTATTAAAAACTTACAATACATAATACAAAGACAATTATGAAGAGACATGAGTAACGACAAAAAAAAAAAGAATATGATAATGAACCAATCAAAAGCCACCGAAATACGGTGGCATTTGTAATATATATCATCACGGCTCGTGAGAAGACAACTGATGTCATCGCAAAGGTTTAAGCAAGCAAGAGCAGTTGAAGGGTTAGACGGTCGATAATGAATAATTTTTTTTTTTACGAAAACATTAAAAAACTTAAAACTTGCATTAAAAAGAGAATAATAAGGAGCACGATGATTCCTTTTGTACATTAGTCAATACGAATTCAAAATCGAATTCAACATGAAAAGTAGTATTTTATGCGTTAAATTTATTAAATATTTTGTTGTTTCATGGATTTAAAACTAAAATACATTCATTATTTACTTATGAATTACATTATAAAAGTGGAAAAGCAAGGCACATGAGTCAATATGTAGAAACAACGGAAATGTAGTCAACATAAATAAAAATATTTATATAAAATTACTTAAGTTTGAAGCAGAAAACAATGAAATGTTGTCAAGAATAAAGTAAGCAAATCATAATGATTATAAAATCAAATTGAAAATCAAATGATACATATGTTTTAATGAAAACAAGCAAAAATAAATTTTGTTAAAAGTCAAAATGAAGAACAATATATTTCATAAAACTAAAATTAACAATAAATCATTTTGACAGAAAAACTAGCGATAGACTGAAGGAAGAACGGTAAGATCGTACAAATAAAAATAAATTAAATTCAAACAAATAATATTAATATAAACACACCAAGTTCATAGTACAAAATATTTAAAAAATTTAATATTAAAATATTACAAAATTTATTGTAGAATTTAATTGAAAGTTTGATTTGTTAAATAATATTTTCATTCTGTTTTTAGGGATACAAATATTTTTCAACGGTTCCCTGTCGCCTTTACAGTTAAATAATCATAATATATCAATAAATAAATAGTAAATAATACATAATAAACTCTAATAATACTAAATAAAATCATTTAATTATTTATTTGAAAAATAATTAATTTTGGTACAGTTTTTTTCTTTATTTATCGTATGACATCTTAAATGTTACTAATAATTTACCTATTAAAACAATCTTACGTCGCTATATACACTTGGAAATAACTTTTCAATAACTTGCGATAATACTTTCTGTTAATTACCTTTATCTAACTGTAATGGGTGACGAAAACATGATGTATCTGGCGGGTTAAAATTGCGTAAATATTCGAAATAATAAACAAAATAGTAATAGAAATCCACCCAATAAGTATCACCGTAAGATATCAAAACTTATTAGGTGAATTGCTATCATTATTCTGCTTATTGGTTCGAATTTTGAGCCAGTTTCGACGTTCTGAAGACAGCGTGTTGTTCTCATTAATCTTGAATTCGTGTAAACATGACTTGGTCTCTCGGGGGAATTCGCGACAAGAGTAATCTATCTTTATTCGGTGTTGCTATTAAACGTTATCTACTTCTGGTGGTTTCGTGGAATCCGTTGCCAAATTCAATAGACAAAATTAATAACACCAGAAGTTTGCATGACTAGTTTCTCAGCTTTTTTATTATGAAGGCCATGCGAAATACGCGAAAGTCATCGAAAAATACTATTGTATGTATTATAATATTAATCTGATAAAAGTATTGCCGATTCGCCAGTTTTCTTCTGCATTTTATTTGTTGATTAAATAGCCTTATTGAGTGGTAACAGGTGTTTACCCCGTGTGCATTATCTATGGGTTAAAGTGAATACTCAAATAATAATAGAAGGGTGCTTGTTTTCCAATTTCTGTGACGTGATCCGCTAGTTCATTCTTGTTCACACGCCAGAAGACATGATACCTACTGATCAGGTCATCTCATGCCGAATTCATCGCGTAGAATATGCAAACTTCTACAATTGGTTCAGAGTCTTATAAGGTTCCTCATTTTCTGGGGGACATTCATAACCTTCTAATTAATTTTTACTTCACCACTTTATTTTTTGTTTTGTTTTCGATAAGGGGTAACTTTGTAAGTAAAAATGAAAATATCTTCACACTTCCTTGCGTTGAAAAATATCGCACCATTTGTTTTATTAAAAGTAGAAATGTTGTTGTTAGCTAAACCATGATAACAATTGTGATGAACTTTCAAAACATGTAAATCTTTAACATTTACATTCCAACCAGCATTATTTAATTAATTATGAGAGTTTTAATTTGAACATATAATTGCACAGTTCTTTCCCTGTCCTTTAATTGTAAAACCATGGCCGTTTAGTTTGTCTTTTTTCTTCCGCTCCAAATAATAACATAACGTAACGGAATACTTGACAGCTGGTAGCGATTTGTATATTAGTAAGCCAAAATAAAACTTAAATAATGAGTTTATCTTTTGATGGTTAAGCACAATTGATATTCATTCAACGTTTTGGGGGATTAGAAAAGGAATGTTGATTGTCTTTTTTCTAAGAACATGAGACTTACTTCACCCGGTTTTGCCCGTCAGAAATTGCCATCAGTTGTTTCTGATAAACGGAGAATAATTTCTCTATTCTGGCTTAACTATTTTTTTGAGTAAGTGCAATGAAGATGTGATAAATTTTCTCCTACTTTTCAAGATTATTTAACTGGCAATCTATTCTTGAGTCGCTTTTCATATTAACAGATTGTGAGTTATTTTCACAAAAACAGAACTTTTGGCCGATATTGTTCACCCGTAAATTTGGACTGTAATTACGTTTTATTATCTGTGTGCTCATCCTAAGCTCATTTATAATGTGATGAATTGTACTTACGATAATGTCACCATTCAAACCGTGAAATGTTTATCGGATACACAATACACACACGAACTGACTAGGAAAAGTAAAGGTAAAATTGCTATTCACAAATGTTGTTACAAAGTTGTTTCCTTATCAAACATACTGCTTAGCTAAAAGTCGACGCCACATACAATATTTTGTATTGTTATTTTCTTCTGCCTTTTTGTTCCAGTAACCATTTTTCCTGGCTTAAATGCTAGACACGAATAAAAGTAGATGCGTTTCTGGACAATAAGACTAAACCTGGAGGGTTGCAGATGATATGATCAGAGGAAAATTTATTATTTAAGAGGAAAGCCAGATAAATAGTTGTTCATAAACGACATGAAAACGATCATTCGGTCAGCTGAGATACAGTTACTTTGAATTGTGTTTCCTAAATAATTCTTGTAAAAATAAATTTGGAAATATTATTTTTTACTTTTAAGTAAATAGTAGAATTACAATCTGTTTTACATTGGTTGTAACTTAGGACAACCTCAGAGAGACTACTAAGATAATCAGTTGACAATCTAGGGACATAAAAACTGACAGAACATAAAGTCCAGCATATTGTGTAAACATTAATTTTGGAAGATCTTGAGTTTGTCTCAACCGCAGCATAAAACATCGTAGCAATAGATATTTTGTAAGTGAGGAATAACAAAATTCCCATAACATCTGAAAATTCCCATAACATCTGAAAATTTCAGCTATCCTTACTATGAATTTGATTGGAACGTTTGTAATTAAGTAAGATATTAATAGGTCTTAATGCATTTCTGTGAAATTGCCGTATCCTTTAAGCATGGCTATGCTATATATTAAAAAGCTTTTAATTTATTTTTATAGGTACTATTTTCTGAAGTGAATACAACAATTGCAGATGGAAGTATATTATTTACTGTCACTAACACAACGTACGTATATTTATTTAATCTTTTTACCCCGGAAAGCATATGTATCTGGGACAATCTGAGTACCGTTTACTATAATAGATTGACTGCTCCACCAATGACGTAATAATATGTAACTATCTTTATTTGCCAGTTTAAAAATATTTTGCAAACAATTCTAACATGTATTCTCATAATGTTTTTATACATTTTAGCAAAAATTAATTGAATAAATAAAGAGAAATCAGTTGGTAATATGAAAACATTACTACACGTAAATAGAAAATCTATTTACAATTAGTTATTCCTGCATGCTGAATATTATCAGCACAGTTTTAAACAAAAAATAAACATGGTTGATAATATCAGCAATATTATGAATCTATTATGAATCTACCTGATAATTTATTTGATAATATCTTTAGGACGTGGCTGGCATAGAAACAAATAAGAGAGATATGAAGGATTTGTAATGTGAGTCCTAAACCTTTTTGATGGGTGATAAAATTTTAAGAGTATAAGAGGGATGTGTGTACAACAGGGGCATTGAGTGGTTTTGCCTCATTGACACAATAGATAAGGGTTATCTGGTGTGTAGACGTGTAAGAGTTAAAAATACTTTATAAAAAGATAAAAAAGAGTGTTTGATACGTATGTGTTATCAATGTAACGAGTAGGATTACGTACTTATTCAAGAATGCAACCACATCCATTTTGTCTGAAATTGCATTTTTTAAACGTACGATTATCTATGCATTTATTACTCATAGTATTATCCGTTTTTCAGCATTCAGAAGAAAAATATATAAGGATGATTTAACTTCAAAAAAGAAATATTAAAGCTTCTTTCATTTATATTTTGATTCCTTTAAATGTTCAATGTATATTAATACAGTCGTTTCTAAATCTAGATATATTCCTGCTTTATTGATTGCACATAAGATAAAGTATAGAATACAACATTTAACTGTAATTTATGCGAAAAAATAAAATATAGCTTAAAAACAAAATATTCAAAAATTAAAATTCAGTAATATGAAAGAATAGAGTTAGGTTCACCCATGAAAACATTCTTCCGGTAAAAATAAAGGTACTATCATGTATGCAATCTAATGTTATTCATTCATTTTCACGACTACGGAATGTATCATTGGATACAGGTTTAATATCCATATAAATACAATGTTGGAAATTTAAATATATATATATATATATATATATATATATATATATATATACATATACATATATGTATATATATATACATATATATATATACATGCATATATATATATATATATATATATATATATATATATACTTTAAATAAACATATGTATAAATTAAAGAGTTTATTAATTTAAAAAAAAAATCCTGGTGGTTTCTCCCCCAAATTTCTTTAAAACAAAACATCGAAAACAATAATAAATCTGAAAGAAATTTTATTTTTTCAGTATCTTAGAAATATGAGTATAAATATTTATGAAAGAAATAGTTTTACAAATATATTATTTAAAATATAAAATTACAGATATAAAGTTTAAAAATATTTTATTTTGAATACTTGTATGGAAAATAAAATAGATATAATACGCTGACACTGTTATTTCTTGGTTCAGCTAGGAAACAGTGTTGATGCGTATGACGTGATTCTGTTCATAAAAGTATGTGATTTGAGTTGTGTAACTAAACAATATTTTTTTCTGTTTTCAGACAACAATTCTGTAATAAAAGTCATAAAATAATTTTGAAAAATGCGCGATGAAGACGGTTAAAAGCCTAGTTTTATTGTTACAAAGAAAACAGAACACGGAAATATTGTATCAAAATATATTAAGAAAAACAAAAATTTGTTTATCCTGACAAAGACGTGATGACATCCACAAGTTTGATTTATAAACAAAAAAAATGTTGTTATGTTTAAGAAATGCGTTAAATTTGTTTATTAAACTTAAATTTAAAAATTTAAACTAAAACAATAATTTTATAACGGATAGAAATATAACAAATCATTATATTACTTGCATATCTTCTTGATTGGATATTAGGCATTACACTGCCTTATTTTTCTTAATGACAATGAGTAAAGGACAATGTGTCTATCCCGATAAAACCGTTATCACGTCAAAAAGTTTGATTCATAAACAATCAGGTTTGAGTTTACTGTAATACAGTGCCAGCAAATAGAAAGTCCGCACTTCTATTTTTTTCCAAAACTGCAAATTGAAGCTAAATTTAATGTAGCATTTAAGCAACCCATACCTCATTTGATTGGCATTTTATTTCACAAGAATATAACCTGTTCATATTTGATTTTTAATTGAAATGTTCTAGTGGTAACATCAATGCAAAAAGAAAGTTCGCAGCAACAAATTCGATAAAAACTAACCCCTATTAGCGCTCCTAAATCAGTTTAAAATATACTCCAACAGGCAACAAAACATCTCTTATCGGAATTGTTGTTGGTCCACGTTATACAACGTACCATTAAGTTCATATGCCACTACTTTCTCTTAATGATGGTGAAAATCTCATTAATCCTCACTTTTCTGGTGTATACAATCGGGAAATCGGCTGCAGATTGAAATGAGATGAGAAAACGGCACGAAAGACTGTGCAAAATCACCAAAACAAATGCAGTGTTCGTGATGACCATACATATGGTTCTAGTAGAGTCACTTCTAACAGTGAAGATAATGCTATCAAGATCCACAGCCTAAGAAACAGATTTAAAACGGCTACTCAAATTCAACAACAGTGCAATCTTGTTAAAAATGTTCTCTTTCTACAGAACATATGATGGGAATGTAATTTGTGAGGATATGTTGCAAGACGCAAGCCAATGATTCCTGTAAAGGACAAAAAGCGGCGTCTGGACTTCGTCAGATGCAATCATGATCATGACTCTTCATATTGGCCCAAAGTGCGTTTTAGCGACAGTAACACGTTCAATAAGCAATGATGGTAGACAGTACGTCCGTCGGAGGAAAATCTTAGAATTTAATCCTGGGTGCTCAGTTTCAACACTGCAAGGTAGTGGCGAGTCAGTTTTTGTGTGGAGCATTATTAGTGCTAATCGTCCAGGGAATGTACCTCGCTCGCAAGGTCGAATTAATTCGACCAAATACATTAATATGTTAAATAAGCATGTTCTATCCTATTTGGTCGGAATTTGGATGAGAATGTCATCTTCATACAGGATAATGCTCCAATTCACACAGCTGGCAATGTCAAGAGGTTTCCGGAAGACCATGATACTCCGTGGTGCATTGGTCTTCACAATCTTCAGACCTCATTCCTTTAGAAAACGTATGGCATTACATCAAGCAACAGCTACGCCATGATAAAATTTCAGATTTGGAAGATCTTTGGATAAAAATTGAAGGAAAGCGGGATTCATTTTCCTCAGATTATTGCCGCAGTCAAATTCAAGGAATTCACAAATTGCAGAAGTGTTATGCTACTAAATATTAACTAGTTCATTGTGTTCCTTTCACATGTGCATGGCATTACATCCAAAAGTTACATTTAAATAACAATTTTCCTTGTGAAGGCTTCCTTTTTGTCTCCTCAATTTGGATTATTTTTTTAAATTGACGTGAACACTAGACTAATTCAATTGAAGGTCAAATATGAACAGATAAAATAATAGAAGAATAAAAGGTCAATCAAAGGTATAGTTTTTTAAACAGTAACATTAGATTTTTCTAAAATTTGCAGTTTTTGAAAAAATTACAAGTAAGGCCTTTCTTTTCGCCGACTGTGTAGATCTCAATCAAAAAGGATACTGATCTCTTTAAATTCTTATATCTGCTGCCTATTTGACCTTTCTTTTTGATTTTCAGATTTAAACTTAAATATTTAACACACACACACATGGTACTTTTCTTCAGTCTTGACAGACTATGCCTTTACGTCAAAAGTTTTGCAATCTACAAGAACACCTCTCTTTAGTCTGCATAGTTAAATGCAAGTGGCAAGCGGATGTTCAAGACGACTGGAAAGTATGCCGATAAAAGCGCAGAATAAATAGTTTTCTCAAATGGTCACCCATCTGTTACAATCTGGCAAAACGTATATTAACTTCAATGATATGATGAAATTTAGTTAGTCGCCGTGATTGTGCATATAAATATAAATACACACACACGCACCTCCCCCCATATATATATATATATATATATATATATATATATTATTTTCACTTTTTTTCAGTATCACAATAGAAAACCAACCAGACGATTCTGCTTCTTCTGATGTAAGTTTACTTTTTGCACTTAACACAGGAAATATATAATATATAATCCTTATATATTTTTACTCACGTTAAACTTTAAAATTAGGTTGTGTTTATTCTTGTTAACGTTCCTGAAAACCATAAATCTGCACATTTTCATATTTCCCTAGAACAACCAGAGCAATAATAGCATAGACATGCAATTTTCGATATTTATTTTTCGTTTTTTTTATTTGTTATCCTCTTAAATTTGTGGACTTCTTTCTCTTCAAGCAAGGCGTATTGCCATTGAGATGTAAGCGGTTTCTGTGATTAGGATCAGGATTTATAATGGGCATCCAAAGTTTATTATTATCAAGCAAGATGTTTATTCACATTGTATTGACATTTCTGCATGACGATAGGATCTGTGAAACAATAAAAAGTACATTTTATTAACCAGAAGCTGAATTTTGTAAATTTGGTGCTGATTTTTCATTTGATGTTTCTTTGTGATAGCTTTATCCTCAGTATATAATATATGGGCATTAACCTCTATAATTCATAATTGGCTATTTTTAATTTTAATATGAGATTGTTTATTGAATGCATGATTTTTTTAATATGAAAATGACAAATTTAAATTAAGGATAATTATTTGGAAATTGATATTTATTATTTTTTAGTTGAGCTTATTTAATTATTCTGTGATTTTTTGATTTCAAATTAAATTTATTACTGTAGAGTTTCTTTTTCTTAGCTGAGATTCAAAATTTAGAAGTTGATTAAAACTAAACTAGAAATGCACTTAATGTGCCAATTTAAATTTGAGTTTAGTATCTTTATGTTTAACATTTACTAAATCTAAAACGTACTCTTTTATTTATATGCTAATCTCGGTCAGTTTAAGGTTTATTTTTTAATTGGATGTAACTCAGTCTTAACAGCAGTTGTTAATTTTAAATTCAGCTGTGATTATTTGATGTCGATATTTTTCGATTTTATTTTAATATTTATCAATTAAAAAAGTAATTTTACTCATTTAAAGTTCGATGTTTTAAAGTTGAACTACAGACCGTATTTTGATAAATTATAATGTTGCATACTAAAGTGTTACAATATTACAATATTTCAGCTCTTTGGATTGAAAACTATTTTAGAAGCGCTTGTAAAACTTGTAGAAGCTATTTTACCTGGTAAGTATATATCTGTATATTCCTAACCATATAGTAATATGCATTTTACAGTCTTTAACAAATTTTAATATTAAATGTAATGACAACATGCCTATGTATTTGAAGGGTCTGTAACTAGTTTTTAGCATATGAAATGTTCTTTATAACATTTATTTCATAAAAAAGAAGGATTAATATATTGGTCATACAATTTACTCAGCTTGGATGTAATTGTTTTAATCACAGATTGAGTTTTCAATAATTTAAAATCTGAAAAAATGTAAAAACAAAATATCAACTTAGATTACTCCAGCTACATTTCTGTTTTCTATCTTCGCAAATTTGTCTTTATTCAAAAATATGTGTTTATATACAGTTTAGATAGTTATAAATAAACATGTAAGAAGTAACGATATTTATTGGATTTTAGAAAAATATATTTTGTATCGGTCATAATAATTATTCGATGACATGTTTCCATTGCAATTACAAAAATACATGTCCATTATTGAAATTGAAAAATTATTTTATATAATATATTGACCAGTTTTATCTTGATAATATAGCATGAGATATACTGGAATACTTTTAATTTACGAGGTTTTACTTTAATTTTTGTATTTGATATTTGCTTATAAATGTTAAATAGAATTATATAAACATAATTTGTTTTTGTAAAGAAGCGGTGCATTTTTGCTTTTTTGAATCGTTCATGATAAAGTTGGCAAAAACGTGTACATTCAAGATATTCTGTTTCATCATTTTTCCCACCTTTGTAAATATGTTTGCTGGAGTCTTACTTTTTTCTATTAACGTTTTGTCCCTGTCAATGCAATATTTGCCCGTTTTTTAATGTATGTTTTTTATTATTTGTTTGAATTTGTTTCTAAAATATCAGGATTTTTGTGCAAAACTACAAGGAAATACCATCAAAAATGTCCACATGCTTACCCAATAAGGCAATAAGTCCAAATACATTAAAGCTTATAGTTTTAAGACTTAATCCTCTAGGGAGAAAAAAGAGAAATTCTCTTTGATCAGAAATAACAGTTTTATGGATCATTATGGAAATACATTTAATTTGTAAGAAAGTTATACAGATAACGTGTTTGACTAGGGTAACAACGGTACTAATAGTGTTGCTCATAATGTTGATAATAATAACATTGAAGACCAAGTAGATCAATGTGCTTAGGTTGAGTATATGCATACTTCAAAACACAATGTGCAGCATATTTACTATATCTAGGTCAAAATTAACGCGTTTAATTATATGTTTTGCAACTTAGTCAATTTTAGTTCTCAAGAGAAACAAATGTAATTGTTCTTGGAGGGATAAATACATGTCTATTACAGTATTGAAATCACATTCTGCAAAAGGTTTTCCATAACCTCACTGAGCGAAATTCGCAAACACACATTCTGAAGTATTGGCATTTTAAAGTGAGTAGAACATTAGTGAAATCATAGAATTTACCGATCACATATAGACCTAAAAGAGCTAAAGTTTCGCCCCTAAAAATAGAAACTTGTGAAGGTAT
The DNA here is from genome assembly GCF_053919585.1 of Euprymna scolopes. NCBI lineage: Eukaryota > Metazoa > Mollusca > Cephalopoda > Sepiida > Sepiolidae > Euprymna > Euprymna scolopes. Next base: position 66,421,368 of record NC_136486.1, on the reverse strand, counting down.
TTTGTAGCGAAAAAATACTATATCGAAGCTATTACATTTTAAATTAATGTTGAAGTCTGTTATGCATTACGATATAAAAACCTAGTTTGAAGCCACAAAATGCAGTCGCGAATTTGCCAAAACTGTCAGTGTCACGATTAAAAGTGAGCCTTACGAGATTTCTCAATTTTACAAATGCAGTACGCTGCTATCAAACAATGTCATGTCCAAATACGCACCACATTATGTAAAAATGTGCAGCTATTCTTGAACGTTTGACACGCAAATAATGTCTTCTAAATTTCAATCAAAATATTGCAGACATTCCAAGATACAAATCATGATATCCCTGCAGTGTAATATGCTGAATTAAGTCAAAACTCTTCTAACAAATATGTAGCAGAGCCTAACTTCACTGAACCTTGGAAAAATTAACTTCGTTATACCAGAATTTAAGATTTCTAGCAATAGAACTAAACAGCTGATCTATCGCCCCCTCAGCTTCCTTTTTCTTTTCTCTTCTACTGAATATATTTTAATTAGCATCTCTTAACGCATATATTATGCATGAATAAATCAGGGTTATCTATGCTCCTTGCCGTTGATATATTCTAAGTCTTAAATAATTTCTGGTATGAAGGGGTTTTCATAAAAATTCAATCATATTGTTTATCTTGACTTATACTTAACATAATCAAATCCTTCCTAGACAAGAACAAGTCCAGCTTTCATTGATCGGTATTCGTCGCAATATCATGTTATTAATTCACGTATGCTCCAGAGGTCGATCATCTGAACATTATTATATTTGATATTCACAAATGACTTTACTCATAAAATTGTTTATGGAATGAGTATAATTGCTGATAACATCGTATCCTACATTCGAAGCGTAGGAAAAACGAATGTACACATATCCAAGGTCATGGATGAAACTCTAGAAAGCGACATTCACCCTGCCGTGAAATGAGCCAGTAAATAGTTGGTAACATTTAATGCTACTAAAACAAACTTTCTTTGCTTTAACAACTACAAGATCTTCCTGAACAACCGATTGCCGTGACATATAACCCTATATCTTACAAAGAATCTATAATACTCCCTTGCCTAGCTGTTACAAGTACCATGAATTGGAAGAAAATAATGAGGATATTAATAAAGCTGATGCAACGTAAGTGGCTCATATTACCGTGTTATAAAATTACCCACACAAAAGGGCATCCTATATCATTACAAATTCACACTTCGTTCTTGCATGGATTATTGCTGCAACATCTGGGCTAGTGCGTCTACCAGTAATCTCTCACTGATATGGTAGGGTACCCAAATAGGGCAGCAATGTAATAATTTATACAATATCGTCCAAGCTCTTATCTCTGTCAATCACCACATTCGAGTTCCTGCGCTTTTTCTGAAATACTTAAATGGAATATGCTGTGATGAATTTATAGTGCTTTTGTCTCCTCGACGGACATAAATCTGATAAACCTCACACGCGGTAAAATTCCACCTCCTCACTCATGAAGTTCCTAGTTACCTAAAAGTCTTCTATTTAATTAGTTTTTTTTTCTTTGGGAATTGTTAACTCTAGAATTTCCATTCCTGTTTCCTTTTTCCCTTAGTGTATTAATATATAAGATTAAATGTAATGTAAACATATTTTGCTGCTCAACTCTCTAGGGCCCCTTGTTACTCATGATCTTAAATAGTCGCTACTTAAGTTTCAAGTGGCAATATAACCGGTAAAATAAATTAAAAAATACCTTTTCTCAGTTGATAAACAAAAGGAGATAAAACTTTGTTCATTGTTATGAGGTGTCTACCTAATGAATGAACTCATATAATCCCACACAGTGACGGCAGTTAATTATTAAAGAACTTATATTAAAAAACCGCATCATAGACAATAATGATTATGAAAAATAAACATATACTGAAGAAGTACGCTCACTCCTCCCAAAATTAAGGACTGACGAACAGTCATCCCTGGATTATATGTTACTCTAGAAAAGTAGCAACTCGATTTTGCTGAAGCTTATAAACTTCTAACAAACCGATTTTACCCTAAAATGTATGTTCAACAAAAGGTGGAAATGTCTGAAATTAACTAGAAAACGAAATGGAGAACAAGAAAAATAAATGAATGAACATTTCGCATCGGTCTGATGTGGGAAAAACACTCAAATGTTTACAAAATAATTCTAACCATTAGAAAATGAACCATATTAAACCCTACAAAAATTAGTTAGAAGATTGCTTAAGACTAACAATTATAAAGCAAACCCACATTGAAGGGTAAAAAATTGCTCACGTAAGTAGTATACATAAACTGATACATTTCAATTCTGGTTCAAAAACAAGTCAAACAAAAAAGATTTGCATCAGTGTGGTAGAAACAGAGGTCACATCAATGAACATCACACAAATGTCAACTTAGTCGTCTTGCTCTTGTAAAGCTCTTCTTTAGTTTGGAGATTGGTCATACTGTTTTAAAAATTGTCTGACTTGTAGGTAAATTGAGCATAATAATTCAGATTGCAGAATGAATGAAGAAAAACACTCTTGGAAATTCCAGAAGAACAGATGAGCAGTACTGCACGAATATATGAAAATACGAACAAGTAAATATCCTGAATAAGTACGCCAAATTTGCAATTACACGCTGGGTAAGATTTTCAATAATTCGCATACAGATTATCCCAACAATGCAAAAAAGCAACAGAATTGTTAGACCAATTCCTGGAAAATAATTAAATTCGAGGCTAAAATTATTGTCACCGTTACGTTTTATAGAAGTACTAAAAATTGAATATGTTTGTTAAGAAACGTCATTTGGAAAATACATGACTTAGTTTAATGTTAAAGATTTATCAACCAACACTTTTGACGACAAAAATATTAAGTTAGAGAAATTCCAGGAAATTAAAATCCACTATGCGAAATCCCTTTGAAATAAAACTATCTATGAAAAAACAGCCAATTACTTATCAAATGAAGTTCATAAAATTACTCAACACTGGCGCTGAAAAAAATAACGCATATGATTTAAACGACGTCGAGAAATAACGAAGATGTTAAGAGAACAATTAGAAAATGTTCAGAAATAAAAGTATTATGAACACAGAAGTATTACAAGGAAGTTGATGTAACAGTTAGTAAAGAAAGGTTGATGTTTAAAAATAAAGGATAAAAAAAAACATCAACCGAGCCGCAAAAGGCATTGACAAATAGGAAGTTCATCCGTCTATATCAGCTTCCAACTTTTCAGCTTCCTTGAAAATTAAATATGCTTGAGAAACGGAATTACAATATCATTCAGAATCTAATGAATATATATATATATATATAAAGTAATTCTAACCTTAAATTTAACTGCAACGGATTGTAGATATGGACTAAAAATCTGTGACCCTACACAAAAGTCTGCAGGTCTTATCTTGATATACTCTTGGATAAAAGAATACTTACATCCGTGTTAATTTAAGGTTATGGTATGCCCTTCCCCATTTATTAATGAATGTGTTTCTAAGTGATTAGAACACAGGTTATGCCCGAATCTTTAACTCATAGCAGTCGAACTGACGTGTAACCGTACTTTTTATTTGCTGTATTTGTTCTCCTGTTCAATATAGTTTGTTTCTACTAATTATCAAGTTGTGTCTTTCCTCCGAACCATTACAGAACCACGACATATATGTTACTGATTTCCGTCCAAATTATTATTCAAAATAATAAATACGTTTTATTTCATGTATCCGCTTACGCGTGTGTTAATCTGTCTATATTTTATTTCCATTTGGATGATTTGTTCAAATTAAGATAACTAAAAGTACCTAAGCAAAGCTAGGGGAATTTGACCTCACCTTAATTGCTCTTTTCTGTATTGAAAACAGTTTTACTTCATTTAGCATAAAATTTAATGTAAATCTATGCACTTAATACTTATTTGAATACCTCCTTAAAATAACACTGGAAAATGGAAAATAAAAACGTAATTAAGACCTGAGACCGTATCACAGGATCTTAATACATAATGCCACATAGACCTTCCAGCTTTTACCAAAATGTAGTAATATAACATAAATTCATTCTAATATAGTTAAAAAGATGGAATGCGTGTTATTATCGATTGACAAACCTTCTGTGAAACTATTTTTATTATTATTACCAAGCTTCCCGCATTATCTTGGCGTTTATTTCGATATTTCTATTAATGCATGCATTATCATAAATCCAATTTTCTATAAATTATTATAGTGTTCCCATCATATAATACTGATTTTAAGACTTGGAATGAATATAATTTGGGTAACATCAGCTAGATTAAAAACAAAGCATTAGGTTCTCTAACGATATTGCTATCATCTCAGCTAAGGGCACATATATAAACATGATATAAATTAAGGCAGTTCAGCATCAAATCTATACTTTTGACCCTTAGCAGCATTTATTCGAACTAAACACCAAATGTATATGTCCAAATACTTTATATATCAAGTGTCAATCCGTAGATCAAATTCGAATAATAATCTTGTAAATGTTCTTCCACAGACAGTCAAGTTCACTTTTATAATATATACGTATTATTCAATAATATGATATTCTTCCCCACAATTTATTAAACTTTGTAAAGCTGAGACAACTATTAATCCTTATATATTTTTAAAACGTTACTGTTTTCCCCTTTACACCAACGGATGCCACATACAATTTACTTAATCCTACCATATTAGCCAGTATTTTATGTAACTTTATAAAGGCATTCCCGACACAGCCAGTTTGCAAATAAACACCAAGATTCCATCGGAGGAGCTACAGCAGCACTATCGCATTAACCTACAGAGAAAGTAGTCCCGATTTTCCCCTAATGCTGAAATCTTCCTATGGATCCCTATAAACACCGCTAGGGTTTATATACACGGTATGGATAATGTGGTTACACATTCTCAACTGATTCATAAACTAATAGCGCAAACGTAAAATTCCATCTGTCGATTCGAAAAATAATAAATTATCCCGAACAACATTGTTGCTATTCTGATTGGATCAGATCAGACCGATCTCTTAGTCCAGATTACAATTCTCTAAGCTTGAACTAACACGCAAGCAAGTCGTTATCCTATATATTTTCAACCGATACAGGATTCCAGAATTTAAAATAAATAAAGCGATTACTGAGTCTCAACAAAATTATTGGCTATAATTCTGTAATTCAAATACACTAAGAAAGTAAAAGTGAATGGAAGTGATGTTATACATGAGTATATGTAAGCTAATGAAAATCGATACTTTCAGAAACGAATGTAAGGAATTTGCTTACTGTAGCCAATGTGATATTTTACATCATTCATATGGTTCGAAACTTGTAATATAAATACAATAATATTTTTTTAAAAAGTGTCGATAATGTGAGCAACTGTTGATGAAATACACACTGGTATAATATAGAAATAGTATATAACAATTCTGATAAAAGTATGTCACTTATCAAAAAGTATCAAAATAAATGTGCGTGGGAGTACTAGTATATTATACGTAAGTGAATCTTATATCAATTCTTCTAAAGACAACTTTCTTAAATTTAAATCTAAGAATTAATGACATCGAATGAAACAGTAGCACATGTCTCGAGACTAGTATCAATAATTGACGTGAATCAAAGCTGAATCAGATTTGCATATTTATTGTAATAGAGAGTTATAACTGTCAATAAAATAGAGGACAATTTTGCTTCACACCTTATCTAAAGAAATACAATGCCATGTGATGTTTTTTTTCATCGAGGAATATATTAGGATTATGTAAATATTACTAATCAATTGTAATATTCGATTTTATTTTCAGGTCAGCAATTTCCTCTTGTGGTGCCTTCCAACACGTGCCTCTCCAATTCAAACATAAAAATCGTAAAGGTAAATTTTATTTTGTTTCAATTTTTAAGCTCAAAGCTCTTGTGCTACGACGACGTAAATACCCCGACTAACTCGACAAGCAGCAAAATATCACCACTACACTGTAGATATCCTTAAATATCGGAACACAATATACTCAAATATTTTCTTCTCTCGAACTGCTAGAATTTGAAATTCACTTCCTGATGATTGCTAAACTGACTGTTCAAATATACAGAAGTTAATGTGTGACGAGGATATATTTTCGCTTCTGCACTCCTTATATATAATCATTACAATTTTGTCCAAAACTGTAGCCCATTAGATCAAAGTTTCAATGTTCTTTGCGGTGCAAAAACAATCATACAAAATTAATTTATAATGAATAATTAGATATATAAAACTTAAATTCAGTTTTGGAGATAAGGTCACTAAGTATAACATATATTTCTCTTGTCTCAGATCGGCTGAATACTACTACTGCTTTTTCTAATTTGACATTATAAATAATAATTTATACTACTACATTACAATTAACTAGTTCTAATCCTACATTACAAATAAATACTTTTAACGAGTTCTAAGGCTATATTACAATTAACCAGTTCTAGTACTGCATTACAAATAACAATTTATCATACTACATTACAAATAACACGTTCTAATACAACTATAAACAATTAGTCCTAATACTTTATTACAAATAACTAGATCTAATGCTACATAACAATAACTAGCTATAATACAACATTTAAAATAACAAGTTCTGATATCACATAATAAATAATTAGTTCAGATACTATATTAAAAATAACAACTTCTTAGAGCACATTACATATGACTAGTTCTTATATTATATTCCATATAACTAGTTCTTATACTACATTATAAATAACGATATCTTATACTAAATTACGAATAACAAGTTCTAAGACTGCATTACTAATAAATAGTTCTCATACTACATTTCTGATAACTAGTTTCAAAACTACATTACACACATCTAGTTTTAATACTACATTAAAAAATAACTACTTCTAATACTACATTACAAACAACTAGTTCTAATACTACAAAGCGAAATACCAGTCCTTATACTACATTACACATAACTTGTTCTTATACTATATATAAAATATCTAATGCTGGTATGAGGTTACAGATAACAAATTATAATACCACGTTACAAATAACTAATTCTAATACTACATTACAAATAACTAGTTCTTATACTATATTACAAATAACGAGTGTTTATACTATATTACAAATAACTAGTTCTTGTACAGTATAACAAACAACGAGTGCGCATTCTATACTACAAATAACTTGTTTTAATACAACATTACAAATAACTAGTTTTAATACAACATTACAAATGACTTGTTCTAATACTACATTGCAAATGACTAATTCATCTATATTTCTGTTATGTTATATAAGGAGCATCCTTATGAGAACAATGTTTGTTTTATTGGAATAAACAATCTTCCCCCTATTCTTTATTTGTAAATATCAAATATGTATTTCACAGGTGCTCAGATATTTACGTGGTGACCAGGCTCCAGTAGAAACAGGGAATAATTTGGAAAAAATCTTTTAAGACCAGCATTTTTATGATTTCTTTTTTATCTGAGTAATTACTTTTTTATTTTAATTCACCAGTTTTGACGCCTTCTCCTGTGAAAAATACAATTCAATCAATCATATTCTTATAATAAAATAATTTCTAGATATATAGTTTGTTTGTTTTCTTCAATTAATATAATATTACACTACTTTATTTTAAACGTATACATTCTCTCGTGGGTTTCTACCGCTTTTATTATAAATAAAAGTAATTTGATCTTGCTTTAAAAGAGTGAGGAAAAAACACTCACCTGGCATCCTCTTTCCCCCTATCTGAATTAATCACGACTATGCATAAAAATAAGGTTTATTTTAATAATTGCAGCATGCCTTATATAGTTACCTACTGTCCCTATTAAAATGATGTTTATTTTAAACATTGGAACTTTGCATATTCTTATGAATTTGATTGATCTTGCTATACAATAATCTGTATGTTTCATGCTATTTCTGGAAATATATATTGATTATCATTATTTTTTTATATTTTCAATATTTTACTTATATCATAATTTATTATTTTTTATTTTTTTATTTTATTTAGTTATCATTATCATTATATAATTCTTAGTTTTACTAATATATGTGTTGATATTATTATTTCTGTTCTGTTAGTCGTTATAATTATTACCATTATTATTTTTATTTATTTTTTTTTATTCAATTTTCACCCCAAACAAGGCACAGCGCCACTTTGAAGCAGGGGGCTACTATCAGGGACTTAATTAGCGGGGTCATTATGAAGGGAGATGAGTAGAAAGATGTTTGTTGACATTACACTTGAACTTCTGCATATCGTTGCAGTTGGGAAAGCAGAATCCCGGAAGGGAGTTCCAAAGACCCGCAGTTCTGGGGAAGAAACTATTGGAGTAAAAGGCTTTGTTACACCTAGGGATCTCTACTGTAAAGGGATGAGACTTAGTAGCTTGTCGGGTTTGTCGGGGGTAGTTACGTCGGGGAGGTACAAGTGTTTGCAGTTCGTCAGAGAATTCACCATTGAAGTATTTGTAGAACAGGCAGAGTGATGCAACATCTCGTCGATGGGACAGAGGCTGAAGCCTAGATGACAGTTCAGGACCTATCAGGTTGGCGACTCTCTTTTGAACCATGTCCAGGAGCGAGAGACAAGAAGCAGATGCACCAGCCCAGATGTGACAACAGTACTCCATACATGGGCGAATGGTTGCCTTATAGAGGTATAGGATACTGTCAGGCGTAAGTAGTTTTCTAGCATGGTAGAGGGAGCCAACCTTTCTTGCAGCAGCCTTGGCAATGCTCTCAATGTATCTATTCCAGTTCATATTCCCTGTAAACGTTAGGCCGAGGAGTTTAAAAGAAGTACTTTCAGGTAATGTGTTCTTGGCCATTGCTATTGGTGGTAGAGAAGGTTTCTTGTAGTTATTGAAGGGAACAAGCTTAGTATTAGCAGCATTGAATGTGACCAACCATTTTTGTCCCCATTCCACTACGGATTGGAGGCCATCCTCTAGTGTTTCTGCCATTTCCTTGGATATGTGTTCATTTGTTTTCCCCTCATATCTGTTATAGAGAGTGGTGTCATCGGCAAATATACCCATCTCCGAAACAATATTATCAGGGAGGTCGTTTATGAATATCAGGAATAATAGAGGTCCAAGGATAGACCCCTGAGGTACTCCCGCATTTATGTTGTATTGTTTGGATGTACGACCGTCGAGGACAACTTTGATTTTTCTATTACTTAAGAAGGATTTAATTACATTATGAATTCTTCCAGTGATTCCATATGATCTAATTTTCCTTAGAAGACCATCGTGCCATACCCTGTCAAAAGCCTTAGATATATCGAGGTCCACCGCTCTACCTTCCCCTGTTTTATACAATGAACGGTATATACGTTCAGAAACTACAGTTAAGATATCTGCTGTTGAACGGGCTTGCCTGAATCCATATTGCTTGTCAGTCAGGAGTTTAGCAGCTGTTAGGTGCTGGACTAGGGCTTGATTAACTAAGGACTCAAATATTTTGGCGAAAAGCGGGAGGAGGCTAATGGGGCGATAATTTAGTGGGTCAGTTCTTTCACCAGAATTCTTGAAGACTGGTACCACAGAGGCGGTTTTCCAGCAGTCGGGAAAACAAGATTCGTTAAGGCATTTATTGTAAAGTTTGGACAGAACTGGAGCAACCTCGGCAGAGCATTTTTTTTAATAGCACAGCCGGGATGAGATCTGGTCCACACGCTTTTGAGGTGTCTAGGTTTTTTATAATAGCATGCACCTGAGAAGGGGTGATTTTTAAATCGTCTAGTGAGGCGTCTGTTTGCAGAGGAAAATCAAGGAGTGAGTGGTGTAACGAGTTCAGTGTGGAGTTTGAGGCAAACCGACTGGCAAGCAGATTAGCCTTGTCAGTTGCCGTGCAAGCAACCTCATGATCGTTTGATAGTGGGGGAATAGTTGACTGTCCATTATTTACTACGCTGTTGTAGATTTTCCAAAAATCCCGGGTTCCTTATTTCTGTGCTTCGATGCGTTTTCTGGTGGTTTCAGAGTAATCTGTCTTAGCTGTCTCTATCACTCTCTTACAATTATTTCTAGCTTCTATAAACCTCTGTTTATTTGAGCTGGACTTATGTCGGTTGGATCTGCGGAATGCATGCTGCCTTTGACAAATGGCAGCTGCACAAGCAGAAGTAAACCATTGGGGGGAGTGGGTCTTGCTATAGAATTTCCGTGCGGGAACATGTGCTTCAATAGCAGTTTTGAACCATTCAGTGGTCTCATTTGCACACTGTTCCGCTGGAAGAGTAAAGCTATTTTGCCATGGGGCATCTCTGATGAGCTCCCTGATGGCTTCTCAATCAGCCTTTTTGTAATACCTCGTTGTTTTGAGTAGTGGGTCTTCAGTTTTAGGGCGAGAATTTAGGCTGATTTCTACCATTATCACAGCGTGATCAGCATTCCCGAGTGGGCTGTGAGCATTTGTTGTACAGTCATTGGGAACCGTTGTCAGAAAGAGATCTAGAAGTGAGGCATGTTGATCTTGCTGGTCTGGGAATCGTGTCGGAAATGTAACCAACTGAGATAGGGAATGGGATATAAAGAAGCTATGTGTTGCGCTACCAGCTACGTCTGTGTGATTAGAGAATCCTAGCCAGTTACTGTGGTGGACATTGAAGTCACCAAATACATGTATTTGTGCGCTAGTATCGAGGGAGAGTGATATATCTATGCTGTCTGAGACTTTGTTTATTAAGGTACAGTCTTGCTTTGAGGGAGAGCGGTAGAGAAAATACAAGTAGCTAATATTGTGTTGCATATTTAGTCTGAAGCACATAAAGGCATGGTCCTTTGATTCTAGTTTTATTTCTCTAGTAAGGGGGAGGGTGTTACGAATATAGACTCCAAGTCCATGCATATGTCTGTTCGAGTCCTTACGGTAGAGTGGGAGATAACCAGGCATGTTAAAGTGGTTAGAGTGAATGGAAAAGTGAAGGTTGGTTTCACTTAATGCTTAGCTATCCGGGGTGTTTACAGGGAGAAATGACTCAACATCATCTAAGTTAGTTCTAAGCCCGCGGATATTAGTAAATGCAAGCCTCAAGGGAGGAGGCAGGTTGGTTTTCTTTGAGTTTGGTCCTGGTTTAAACGTAACTTTTGCTTGAGCTGTCATTTCATTTTATTTTATTTAAAAGTTTCAGTTAGGGTGAGTGAGTGAGGGGGTGCTGGACAAGTAGTTGTGCAGAATACCAGACATGCAATACAAGTGGACCATCAGCTGTCCTCATCCACAGGATTGTGGCCTCATGAAAGCCCACCGAGAATGAGTGCAGGGTCCCTATTCCATGCGCGACATGGCACTACAACCATCCCGATATTTTACAACTGTTGATGGAGCAGCCGCTCTAACCGCTACCAAAGAGTTAGGGCTCCTGTACTATCAGTCGGAAACAGCAGCCAGGAACTATCAATCCGGTACCCTCAATCCATTAGGCAAAGCCAGCTCAGTCCAACTGCACCGACATATATGGCTGGTAATTTTATTTGATATCGCAATAGTCGTGTACCATCGATTTCCAGTTGACAATGATTTTCAATATTGTAACAATTATCATTGTAATCATTCATTATATTTTCTATATTATTATAATAATTAATTTATTTCATGATTATTAATGATATTATTTTATTGTTATTGTATAACGCTGTAAAATTAAAGAAATATTATTCAGAAATTATTAAATGTCATTATTTTTTTTACTTTTTATGAGTTATTTGTTAATAATTATTGTTATGTGTAGCATGCTATCATCAAAGCATTTCCAATGATAATAATCTGTTTTCTTAATAGTCTCAGCAACAACACATCTCACCGGTATTTTAGTACTTTTCAATTCCTGGTAGTTTTATTTGATATCGCAATAGTCGTGTACCATCGATTTCCAGTTGACAATGCTTGTGATCTTCAATAAGATGTAGGTGGAAAACACATTCCTGTTCTTCTTCTTCTTTTTTGTCTTCTTCTTCCTCTTCTTCTTCTTCTTCTTCTTCTCTGCATTATCCTTATGCTTTTCTTCTTCATCATCTTCCTCTTCCTATTATCATTTTTAATATTGTTGTTGTTGTTATTATTATTATTATTATTATTATTATTATTATTATTATTATTATTATTATTATTACAAGTAGTATCAGCAGTAGTGGTAGTAATGAAAGTAAAGTGCGGTTGGTGAGTATGGCCAAAGCGAATTCTATGAATTATTTAATGTTTTATCACCAGTAAATATAAGTAAGTTTAAATTTAAATTTGTAACCCAGCTAAATTTCAACTTACTAATATCTATTGTAAATTATTATTTTTTTTTGTAAACTGGCACAATCGTCTACCTTCTGTTTTATTTATTGTGTATTTGTTTTGATGTCTGGCACACATATATATATTTCTTGATGAACTTATATTTTTGGATTTATACTTTCTCATTATTTTTGTCTTAATTCATTCTTTAATTTATATCTAATTTTTATTATCATTATTAATATAATTAATGGTTGTATCTGTCTGGTGTGTGATTTTCTATTTTTCTTTTTGTTTTCTTTTTTTTTGCCAGTTTTTTTTATTAATATATATAGTTTGTGTACTTTTAGTAATTGTTTTATGTACTTTTAATAATTGTTTTATGTACTTTTATGAATGATCCTATATGGTTCATGTACTTTTCTTAATTTATGGTGTTGTTTTATACCTGCACTAATTCCCCTTTATCCGTTTTTTTTCTCACTCTTTCCTTATTTTTCGTGTTTCCGTCTTTTTCTTCCCTTTTTATCCCATTTTTTATTTTTCACTTTCGGCACACATCTTACTCTTCACCCTTTAATTCCCGCTTATCTCACGATAATAAACGTTCTTACTACTTCTTAAGAACATGTAATATGAATTACTGGTAATTATTTTTGTGATTGCTCAATCCTTGAATATTTCCATTACATACAAAGCTTTTGTATAAGCAACATTGCCAGAAGACGTCTCGAATTACTAGTAGTCGGCTGACCGAAACATACACATGAATGTGTAGCGACATGTTAAACAAATAAAAAAATATATCTTGTCCGACTACTCTGGTATTGAGCACGCTTATATATATATATATATATATATATATATAAGTTAGAATTTTTATATTTAATTATTATCTAGAAAAGTATAATTTTCAAAAATCACATTTATTGTCTGAAAAACAAATACAATATTCGAAGTAAAAAAAATATTAAATTTTGCGTTCGCAAGAGACATCTCCTTTCAATCTAGATATTACATCGAAGATAATTGGATTTTTCCTTGAATGTTGCAATCTTCACCGAATTTTTTAAAAATATCATTTAAACACTTACCCTGTAAATTAGTAATCTACTCTATCTTGTATATTGACTAATTTTATAAAGTTGGGGTTGTCTTAAATAAAATCTTACCCCCTGAAATATTTTGTAAGATATATATATATATATACATATATATATATATATATATATATATATCAAAATGATCTTCACATATTGATATATATTTAATTTCTCTAATGCACCTTCTATATAATAAAATGAAATCATGCAATTATCCAAAGATAGAAATCAATAATGGAAATTTATATACATTTGCTCATTATTTTACTTGGTAAAGTACCATAAATTTGAACCGGGAATAAAGCTTTTTGAAGCGTGCACTTCCCACGCTCTTACTCTCCAAATTCTAAACCCTCCTCTTTGTAATATTCTAAAAAACACACTTGGATATATAAGCGTATACATATAGACATATATTTTTACCAAATGTATATTAATACATAAAGATGTGTCAAATCCGTTAACAAGCACGCTTATATATTACAAAAAATATTCGTGCATACACACGCACCCACGGACATTACATGGTTGAACTTAAGCTCAATCACATTGAAACGTTTGACATACAAACTCTCAGTATGTAACCACGTAGTAAATATAACACATTCATGCAAGTTACATATATATATATATATATATATATATATATATATATATATATATATATATATATATATATATATATATATATACAGGCATACTTTCGATGAAAATTACACTTACATATAATCCAACATACACTTACCTACATAAAATAAATGGCATTAAACCATTATAAGCAATAAAAAAATCGGACAAGACGTCCTTCTCTACTTTAATTGTGTGAACAACAGTCAATATAGAATAATCTACATCGTCTACACATGTTACTATATTTATCAATAAAGTGTAATTAATCGAGGTGTTATTTAATTAATTTCAACAACATGTAATTAGACATTTCGAATGGTACCTATATGTTATGATCCTGTTATATGATTCACAATGAAAATAAAACATTAGCATAGAGTAATAATATGTATTGACCGGACCATACAACAATGGGAGTTGTTCGCTCAGTCAACGAACGATCCTGTTTGGTCTAACGGGTATTCACTCCCGCCTTCCTGCTTCGTCGATATTTGTTGTGTAGGGATCAGTTTATTATTAGATAACACAGATATCCCGCCACAAGCTTATCAAACAGATTAAATATTTCGCCATTATTTTACTTAGCCAATCACAACGTAAATTAATTTTTTAATATCCACATTATACACATACTAAATCATACATAATATATAAGTAAATTTGGATAGTGCTGTTACTAAAAAACATGATCAATATTGGTTTTTATATTCTGTACGGTACAATGAGTGTGATTTTTAGATGATGAACATTAAATATTACTTTATAATTAATTATTATGGTGCAACGAAAAGACTCAGAAACATGGAAATTAATAATATATTAAATAGAAAAAAAAAACGATGATAGATTTTTTAAGAATCAGTCTTAACTGAAGGAGAAAGTAAAGTTACGACTGCCCATCTCTGGCTTTGTTAAGACTACTGAAAAACATGATCTGACCATATGAAGTGACATCAGGAATAGTCCATTGTCAGAATTTGTAGAAGTGCCACACGACTATCCTCCTTCAAAGCTTTTTCTTCGTAAAACTGTGAATATTTTATAATTTAGGAGCGGACATCAGTGGATCAGTGATATACCTTTTTCCAAACTGATCGTCGTTGTTCGGGTGTTCATTGGGGAGGGTCGAAACCGAATGACTCAAAAATGGAATAAATGTATTCTTCCCCCAATGTTGGTGTCGCTGTTGCCGTCCAAGCAACATTTTTACTTGGTTCTGGTGGCGTGTATATGTATGTCTAGGCCATTGTCCGATATATACGATGTCTCCCGTCCTCCTAGTGAACGTATCTACATCTCAGATTGAAATGTTAGTTTTGTAATTCTAGAAAGTTTTATCCATAGTTGAAACGTTTACTAGGTACGAAAATAGTCACTTGCGGTGTTGTTTTATTCAATAAGAGTTTGTAAAAAAAGGTCCTCACATTTCGTACGAAAATGATTTCTGCCGGTGAGCCCATTATTGGAGTGTTTGGACTCGTTATAATTCTATACACGTGCAAGAAATGTTGGGGGCGGCTGAATCCGTCGCTGAAGCTTCAGCCTTCTTCAGTGCCCTTTTAAGAGTACCGTCGAATCGTTCCGACTACCCATTCCAGCTATGATGATATTGAGGAGCGGTGATGTGATTGATCTGGGACGTATCGCAAAGGCTTTTGAACTCTGCAAGTGTAAGCCGACTTCGTTTATCGTTCATAATGCTGTCTGCTACACCGAAACGTGCAAACAGTTCATGTTTCATAGTTTTCCTATTTTGAACCTTTTTCTCCTTAATTTCACAGGTCACTTGGTGTAAGTATCGACTACGATTAAGTAATTGTGATCATCGAGAGACCTGCAAAATCGATGTGGGTCTTCCGACAATATTAAAACGTGATGCGAGGTGCTTTTGCAGCTAGGAGACAAGCTTTGCAAAAACTACTCCTCTTCCTTATGTCTTTGTCTATGCTAAATCAGTAGACGTAACTTCTCATTACGTTCCCATTCGATTTTCCCAGGTTGTCTCCTTTGAAAATCCTGTAGAATTATTTTCTGGAGATTTCCGGAATTAACCTTTCGCTATACAGTAAAAGCTCGTCGCAAAACTATAAAAGTTCTGAAACGTTGCTGTCTTTCATAGCGATTATGATGTTGCTATCACAGATAAAGTCGTCGTTTTCAGCTTCTGTTTTGGTTTCGAGTACTGGAAGCTCTCTTATTGTGTTGCATACTATCCTTTTTATTTCGTAATTGGTACGAAGAGCAGCAATTATGCCATACTCAAAATGCTCCTTTATCTTTTTTTATTAGTTGGGATATGCCATTAGTATGGCTAATGCATTTTGATGACACGTACTCCAGCTGAAATTTATAATTGAGTAGAATTACCTCTATTTTACGAGTCTGTTGGCAATATACACATGTTTTTTTGTTATTACAACTTGATAGTATTTTGCAAGTCACAGAAAGGTTTGGAACGCTTGTATATTATTGAAAGCAGGCATGCTCTTTATAACGTCTGCCTACTCAGAATCGGAATGTATTCCATTTTTATGAATTATGTAACTTTGGTACTTTATATCGTTCATGAAAAAGTAACACTTGGCTTCTTTTACTTTAAATTCAAAGTTTTCAATTCTTTTAAAAACCTACTGTCTATGCTTGCGATGCTCGCCTGCGAATCTACTGACAATAAAGATGTCATCCAAGTAAGTGTATGTGAAGCCGATTTCGAGCAGCATAGTATTCACGACCTGCTTAAAGGTCTCAGATGAAAGCTTGCCTTCGAAAGCTACCCTCTTAAACAGTTAGATTCTCTAGTCTGTATTCCTGCAAATAAATTTAGATCATTTCCTCCTCAACGGAGATGTGTAGATATGCGTCACTTAAATCAGCCCTTGTCAGATAGTGTGCCCCGGTGAGATCGTTTAATACCTTCTCGTGTGGGAAAGCCATATATAGTGATAATCTTTCAGAGCCATATTCAGTCCCCTAAAAATTTGCACCGATACGGATTTTGTTGCTCTTTTACGTAACGTATACCGTATAAGCAACCCATTGACTAGTGCTTAATTTCGATAGTATTACAACATTTTAAGCCGATCAACTTCCTTATCAATTTCTATAAGGCTCCAAAGAGGGCGTTTCGCTTCTTCTTGAAAACGAGTAGAGCGTTTTCCTCAGCTCAAATCTGACTTCGTACATCTTCAGGCTCTCGATTTTTAACCCCTCCCTTTAATTGTTGTTCCTCATTAGACAAGTTGTCTAAGTTATGGCGGATTATTAAAAAAAATTCCCACGGCTTATATCTTTCTATTCAATCTGTTTCCATGAGATTTTAATGTGTCTTTTGCACAAAGACTCTTAATTTTCTTGGTACCATTTAATGCCATAAGTGTATGCTATCTCTTACATTTTATTTCATTGCCTGTCATTGTACGAACTGATTTGTTAGTTCTTATCATGGGTGTTTTCAAACTTTTCCCCGATATGGTAATCCTTTTGGTCTGTTACTAGTCATTTGCACGTACGACAAGCCTGATTCCTCGATATTTCCTGAGTAGTTCTTTTTTACGCTGACTATGCGTTGTAAATTTTCCGCAAGCGTTTAGAGTGTGAGCCGATGTTCGCGATAGAGTTTTGAGAGAAGTCGTCTTATCTGGGTTTTTTTTTTACCAAGACAAGAGTCAGTGCAACAATCAAGCATGTTGAATCATCCGATGAAAGTACAGCCAGAAAAAATCGTCAGTGTTTGTTAACAGTGGGCATGAAGGTGAGATAATCTTGATCGTCGTGTTTCGCTGGGTTGAAAAACTTTAATCTCTTGTGAGAGTGTGTCGTATTTTGGCTGAAAAAGTCAGATGAGAGCTAGCCGGAGAATTCCAGTTCGCTCGTTCTCCAGGGTAGTATATAGTCACCGCACGTATCATGTTCTGTGGCCCTTAGTTTCCTCAAAAGACAGTAAACCGGTTTGACATTGCTCCACCCTTCGCAATAAATAGTTAATACGTCTTCGAATGTTCTTTAAAAAGTATTAGGATTCCATCTGGTGATGCGGGTTCTGTTATAACTGTGTACCGTCCTGTTCAACATTAAACAAACTGTTCCTCTTATCCTCTCTGTTTAAGTAAAAATTTCTACTCCAACATGATTTGTTTGTGTTGCTGTTTATTTTCATTTTCTGGCAGTCTCTCTTGTAATATTCTTTCTTGCTCCGTGTGAAACTGCAGAAAAGTTGTAACTGGGACTCTTGTTGAGATTGCAACAAGAACTACTTATTTTTTTCTTTTTAGTTTTCCTCAGTAAATGTATGATTATTGCCCTGAAATATTTCACCTTTAATATCTTCTCCAAGAAAACGACCAAAATAATTACTTCACGTTTAGAATACTGGAAAAACTCTCGAAAAGAAAAATGCCTTTTCATGTGTGTGTGCGTGTGTGTGTGTGTATGTGTGTGTGTGTGTGAAGGCTACACTTTTATTATCATTTTGAAGTTTTCAGAGATAAGCCTTTAAAATAAAAATAAAAATGGGGGCGAAAAATTTCTATCTTTAAAAAGTTTTACTGTAAAAAAAAATGGACCTACTGTTTTCTAGATTAGAAAACATGCATATTTTCATAAGTAAATAGTCATTGCAAACCCTTGAGCACAAAAGTTCATTTCTTTTGCTTCTGTAACTGAAAACTAAAATGATCACTTTCAACAAACAGTTAGGAAAAAAAATTATAATACATTTCAAAAACCTGAGTCGATAAAACTCTAAAACACAAATGTTATGTTTACCTTTCCTACGTTAATTTTCGACAATAGCAGAAAGTCATTTGCATAACATCTCAGCCCAGCATTTTTTTCTTTGCAATGAATTACTGGGCGAAAATAGGTCATAACTTTAAGAACGTGGGCGAAAATAGGTCATAACTTTAAAAACGAACAGTGTTTTGCCTCATTTTTTCTTTTGCCACATAATTTAAAATTTCCCGGATAAAAAAAATGCTTTCTTCAAAAGCCCGGTTTCTTTCTTTTACTTTTCCTCTACGACAAAACAGGAGTGCACTTACAATCTAAATATATATACAAATAAATATGCTTTTCTTACGAGTTTAACGCTTCGTGATTTTTGTTGAAACGTTTTTCCAGTTAATGTCAGTTGGTGTGTTCTTTTTTTTTAATTTCTCAAGTAGTTTCTTTTCAATATTCGTCAGTTGTTATGGTTAGGTTCGGATCCCGTCGTCGCCAGTTGTTATGTGAATACTGGGGTATTCTAAGTTTATGTGCCCCCTAATGAGTTTTCGAAACGTCGACTTAAGTTGTAATTAGGGAAATATTGTATTTAATAATGAAAAAAATCGGAAACAGTGAAATGAATAATATATTAAACAGAAAATATCAAAAAGCAGGTTAGTATAGTAGAGAATTCTGCTGAACTGAAGGTGGCAGTAACTTTACGACTCCCCCCTCTCTCTCTCTCTTTCTCTTTCTCTCTCTCTCTTCTCTCTCTGAGTTTTGCGTTCATATTACTTACAAAAACCTGGTCACCGAAACGACATTAGGAATATTCCATTGTTAGAATCTGTAGGGTGGCACCTAAACATAATTATAGCGCTGATATAATACATATATTAATTATTAACTGATAATTAATTCTTCATACATAGTAGGTATTTCAATATATACTTTCCATGATATATAATATTTTATGTGATTTAAATATTATACCTAGTAATTCAAGTTTATATGAAGTGCATATTAACTTATTAGTTTTCATATTAAAACCAATCTGCCTATTATACTTCGTAATATATTCATATAAATATGTATTTAAAATTAACAAAACTTTGATTATTTTGTTTCTTTTTCAGAATGCCATTATTGTTGAAAGTGACTTGGCAATTACATCTATTTAATCTACACCATGTGGAAGTGGAATAATGAAGAACAACGTTTCATACTGTAATTTTATTTGTTAAATTTTTTTGTTTTTGGTTTAAAATAAAGTTTATGTCAGGATATATATAATAACATATCTTTTTATTGATTGTTTTCTTTTTAATGGAAAAAAAAGTTCCGACGAGTCATGAACTCAGGATATGTAACGAAATAAAAACTACTGTTTTAAGGTCAAAAATTTACTAAGGGTGTTATATGGTAAGAATATATACTGAAAATCCATTATCTATTTTCACTATGTTCAAGGTGATAATTTATTGACTTAATTAAAGTGTAGTATTTTAAATAAAAATTCTTTATTTATAAAATCAGTTGAATAAAATAAAATAATTCACGTTTATATATTTGTTTAGAGATTATTGTTTTGTTTCCTTTTCTTTTATTTGAGTTACCTTATTTTGCATTTTCCAGTAAATTGTCTAAATATATTTTTAAATGAATGGTCAAATAGAAACTCGCAAATAAAGGTAATACTTAATTTATTTCCATAATCCATTTGGTAAAAATGATTTAGGATTTACGCAGAGTTTATTATTTATTATTATGGTTTCATATATGAAACCATTTTATCATACACACATGGCTATCTATGTAAATATGGTTGCATATGGTAAAATGAAATATTAAATCATTTAGAACTGCTTTAAAGCTTCGCCGCTTACTCATTGTTCGACCAACTTTTAAACTATTATTACAGATTGTAGATCACGTTGCCATCTATATTGGGAAAAATACAATTTTCCTTCTGTAAAACAAAAAATATGACCAGTAATTACCAGAAATTTAAAAACAAAAATAATTACCAGTAATTACCAGGAAATTTAAAAAAAACAGGCATATACATAAATTATCAAATATATATATATATATATATATATATATATATATATATATATATATATATATATATATATATGTATATATACATACATATACGTATATATGTGCATATATATGTATATATATGTGTGTATATATATATGTATATATATATATATATAAACTAACATAAAAAACATATAACCTATGTTTAAAATATGCCAGGACGTTCCCTACTAAAATAGCACACACACATGAACGGGTCAACCGGAGATCGGCAGTAATTGACCGCTCATTGGCTGATAAGGAATGGTTCGGTGGAAACTAGAAAGCTGATTGGTTTACTAAAAACACAATAGAAGGTGCGTATATAAAAACGCAAGACAAACAAAAAAAAAGTCGCATAAGCCTGAAAATTCCTAGCGTGGATGAAACGCAGAATATTCTGTGTAGCTTAATCCCTATATATATTTTATAACTGACTATATAGCTATATTGAAGTGGATGAAGCGGTTTTATAAAATATTTCTGAGATAAGTAGAAATACAGCACGACTTTATGGTCGGATTTTTCTATTGAATATATATATATATATATATATATATATATATATATATATATATATATATACACATTCGTATTCTTGTCTGTTTGTTTGTTCACAATTTTATTTATATATACAACAGGTTCCTTTCTCCACTATTCCATTTATTTCTATATATGGTATAATTCTTGCAAGCTATACAATTAAGAGATCATCTCATGTGCATATTACATTAGGAAAAATCGCTTTTATTAAATAGTAATATCTTAATGAAAGTTTCTAAAATTTCTGACGAGGGTTTTGTTTTAAGTGTTCTCTTTAAAAATTTTATTTATTATATTTTAAACAATAATTGTATTGATAATGTATTTAAATTAATTTGTTTGGACCTATTATTCCAGCATTGTTTTTCAAACATGTTTTACACTCATTCGCCCATTACTATTCATCAACTTACATAATTTGCTAAACTAAATATGTTTATCGTTTGAAGAAATAATTCCCTGTAGATGAAAAACTATTTGGCTTTTATTGTTTTCTTTTTAAGATTCAAACAAACAAAAATACTTATGAAAAAAAAACTGAACATATTGTATTTGTTGTTTTCATTATCCTTTAAAAAGCTATACAGACATCGGTAAATTTTTACGATGTAACCAATCGGCGTTTAACACCTTAAAAATAAAGACCTACTGTCCCACTCTAAATTCCACAATGTACATATTTTTATTTTATTAACGTAAATCTCATTGATTGCAAACTTTACTTTCTAATAGAAGAAAGGTATTTTTTACGCCGTGATACAGCGTCGTTCAGCCGCCCCCCCCCCAAAAAAAAAATTGTGGGGGGCCCAATTCCGTTAAAACAGCCTTAATAAATAATATGAAAATAGAAATTTTGAAAAATAATAACATTACAGCGGGAGGATAACTTTTCTAAAAGAATTTTACATAAAATGAGAACCAGCTTTTTTGCCACAATTCGTTCACCGAGACATGTCATCTCTAACATGTTTTCAAGTTTGACGCTTGGGGGAATTAGTTTTGCTAGATATTCATTTTTTAAGCGTTCTGCCTACAAGACTATATTTCTTGCGATCGAATAAGCACGCGCTGAATTTTTTTTACTGAATCAAAAGTTGTAATGATTTATTTTTAGTTATTTATCTTTTTTTTGCGGAACGAGTTTTCTTTGCAGTGCTTAATATCCGAAATATCTGGTGGAGAGAGTATCACGCGCTTATTCTTTTTTTTCTGCAATTACATTTACATGTCTTAATCTATTTTTGTCATTTTTGGAATTGTTGTGGGTGTATCTATTTTACCATCAGGAAAATTGTTAGTATAGTAGAGATGTTCCAAACGGAATTCATGTCGACCGAGGCAACGCTGGGTATGCATGCTAGTATATATATAAATATATATATATATATATATATATATATATATATATATATATATATATATATATATATATATAATCAATCTGCAAAATATAGAATAGATCAAATCAATATTTTAAATATCGGTTCGAGTATGTAGAAGTAAGCTAAGACCAAAACGTATTCTATAAAGTTCATGAGTCATTTAAAGGTGCTTAAACCATACAAAATTAAGTATTAAAATAGAAATAAGTGCTGCATGAACAATGGGATACGTCAGCTGATTCAAGGAAAAATGTGACTTTGAATTTTTTAGAAAACCGTTTATTTTATCTGAACATGTTATACATATCAGGAGGGATGAAACCCCAATGAATATCCATCACAAAGAAACTTGGTGTCACTCTCTTTTGCCTTGCAATATAATAATATTTGTATGATACCCAGAAAATATTCAATTACAACAATATTAATTCCTGTATACATATGATTCATAAATTTCTTATGATCAAAACATGATGTATATGCTATCAATTAGACACGCTCTGAAAGTAATCTGGTCTGAGGTTTAATTAAAAAACAATTTGAAAGTTACTAAGACAGGAATAGTACTATTAAAACGAGCGACACTTTGTCCATTTAAATTCATACTTCTACATAGCAGCAGCCATTCTTAATTGCACGTTTACTAGCGATGAAATGGTGGAAAACATTATTCGCACACTAATATTTAGAATGCAGCCATGATTTTTTGTGATTAAATACTTCTTGACATTTTACACGTTTTTTGAGGAGTATCTCCAAAATTTAAGTTTAGCACTTACATCGTTATTCAACCAGACACAATATATATATATATATATATATATATATATATATATATATATATATATATATATGTGTGTGTGTGTGTGTGTGTGTGTGTGTGTGTGTGTGTGTGTGAGTGTGTGTATGTGTATGTAGAAGGCTATCACAATGCCGAAAATGAGTTATAGTCGGTGTTGATGAGTGGAAACAAAAACAAGTGGCAATTTAAAAATCAATAAGTACATATATATACAAATATATATACGTTTATATATACATATATTTATTCTATTATATTAAGTATAAATGTCTTGTTATGTCTGTGACCATATCCAGTATATTTCGGGAAAAATTCCCCTTTCAAATGGTAGATGTGACAGTTCGTTTCAAAGCATTTCGAATGAATATATATATATATATATATATATATATATATATATATATATGAGTAAATACAAAAGACTGTTTAACGCGAATAGAGATGCAAAAGATTCTTGCTACATTTTTACGCCAAATTATATAAACTTACAAAAGTACGCTCTATATTCGAATAATTACTATGATTATTATGTGTTTATATGTGCAGAGTGAGCAAACGAAGACATACGCTACATCTCTATTTTATAGCTCTAAGTGGAAGTGAAGAAAATTAAAGAACATTTTCTGTATCAACGGAATACAACCTAATATATATTTTTTTATATTTACATATATACAAATATATATATATATATATACATATATATATATATGATTTCATACATGTACCTTACATATTTTTGAATTCTTCTATTCTAGAATTAAATGTTATTTTACAACCATACGATCGATGTAATCTCTGATTATATACAGATGCATATGGAGACTCATATCTGGATAAAGTTATTGCAAAATCGAACTTTTCTTTAAGATACAATATCAGTGCAGGTGATTCTCAAAATACAATTGGATTTCATTTAAGAAATCTAATTAATCAAATATGATGGGACGGAAGCAGTTATATCCTGCGAATTAAATGTCTTGTTCGAAGTCATTTGCAAATTCCCGAGTTTGACACAAACATTCCTTATTTCCAGAGAAGGATTTCCTAGTTTGACAAAATACACCTAAAGATGCTCATAGTTTAAATAGCATTTAATCTGTTAAAATAGAATTCAAGATGAGGTAGGTAAAATCAATCTTCATTTAAAAACAAATCTGCTCTATGTATGTTCAGAGAATAGATGTTTAAAAGTATATATCTACAAAACAGTAAATGTTATTTATGACCAAATAAAAAAGATAGAGTCACATCTATTTACAATCTAATTCTATGTATGATAGAATTCAGATTGTGCTCCATGCCGGCGACTGTCATTTTTTTTTTTTACAAAAATTGCTAGAATACTGTTTAGACAGTAATATGTGCAAATTTTAGCTGACGTTATAAGAAAGGGATATATGATCAAAATGGTTTCCCGTGTTTATCTGCTAGGAATGTTATTTGTAAAAGCATGAATCGAAAAGTAGAACATCGCTTATTCTCATAGGTACGAAATGCACTGTTTTCATACACACCGATAGTTTATTGTTTTCATCGGCAAACACACCAATCAAATAACTCACATTTCATCATTTTTCATACTTCCTGGATATGTTACTGATTTCAACAGTAATTTTTCATGATTACCCCACATAATTCACCCCGTCCTTCTAAAGAAATAAGTCTAAGGCTTTTTCTCGGCTGTTTATGTCATTATAAAAACAGAAATAATATAACTTACATATCATAACTTTTCATAATTCTTGGATATGTTACTTATTTCGACAGTCATGGTTCATGAGTTACCCAACATTATCGACCCCCTATAACTAAAATAATACATTTGAGAAACTGTCTGGGCTGTCTATTTAATTACAAACATACTAATAAAATTACCCAGCTGTCATCATTTTTCATAATTCTTGAATATTTTACTAATTTCGATAATCATTTTTCTTGAATTAACACTAATTATAGCCCCGTTCTTACTAAAATTATAACTTTAATACATCATCTTGTCTTTCTATTTTATTAAGAACACACCAAACAAATAACTGAAATTTACTCATTTTTAATAAATCTTGGATATGTTACTAATTTTTACGATCATTTTTTATCATGTAACCCACTTAATTAACCCCTTCTTATTAAAATAATAACTTTCAGGCTATATATAGGTTGTTTATTTCATTATAAACACATATACATTTACGACTATATCTTGACTGTTCATTTCATTATAAATCACTTTTCATATTTCTTGGATATGTTGCTAATTTCGAAGATCTTTTTATTTCATGATTTAACCCACATAATCCCCTTCCTCTTACTAAGTTAATAACTTTGAGACATTGTCTGGCTTTTTTTTTTCATTACTAAAAGACTAACTTTCAGAGAATATCTGGGCTGTTTATTTCATAACAAACACACCAATCTAATAACTCACAGGTCATCATTTTTCATAATTATTGGATATGTTACTAATCTGGACAATAATTTTTCATGATTTTACGACATAATCACCCCATCTTCCTATAAAGGGTATTCTGTTATCACAATCCACCTATCTTATCCGACCCCAGGTATTCTCCTAGGAAACAAACCTATCTCATCCAATCCCAGGCAATGTAAGGTATTTTGATAGTACATATACCCACCTGTCTTATCCAATCACTGGCAACGCTTGGTATTCTGCTAGTACAAATATCCAGCTATGAAGCCACATAAAAGAGAGTTCACTGGCATAATATTACAATGATTGTATATTAATCTAATGGTATTAGACAATAAAGCAACATTTAAGGGATGCCACTTGCATATTATAGTAATGCTTGCATATTATTCTAATGGTATTCTACAACGAAGCTACATCCAAGGGAGATCACTTGCATAGTTTAACAATGATTGTATATTATGCTAATGGTATTTGACAATGAAGCTACACCCAAGGGAGGTCACTTATATAATATAACAATGATTGTATATTAATCTAATTGTATGTGACAATGAAGCTACACCCAAGTGAGGTCACTTACATATTATAACAGCAATTGTATATTAATCTAATGGAATTCGACAATGAAGTTAAATCCAAGGGAGGTCACTCGCATATTATGGCAGTAATTCTTTATTTTTCTAATCGTTTTTCATGATTTAACCCACATAATCCCCTCTCCACTTGCTAAAATAAAAACTTTGAGACATTGATACTGGTTATTTTATGATAAACACACCAAAAAATAACTCACATTCTATCATTTTTCATAATTCTTGGATATGTTACTAATTTCTACAATCATTTTCGATGATCTAACACGCATAATCGCTCCTCTATTACTAAAATAACAACCATGCGACATTGTCTAAGGTGTCTATTTCATTACAAATATGCACATTAAATAACTAACATTTAATAATTTTTCATAATTCTTGGATATGTTACTAAATTAATACATTTGAGACATTTTCTGTGATGGTAATTTCATTACAAACACACCAATCATATAACACACATTTCATACTTTTTTTCACTTTTCTTGGATATGTTACTAATTTCTACAAGCATTTTTAATGATGTAACCCACATAATCGACCCCCTCTTAAAAAATATTAATTAACTTTAAGACTATATCTGGACTGTTCATTTCATTATAAAACGCCAATCCTATAACTTACATCTAAACACTTTTCATAATTCTTGGATATGTTACTAATTTCGACAATCGTTTTTCATAATTTAGCCCACATAATATCCTTTTCTTTGCAAAAATAATTATTTCTGACATTGTCTGGCGGGTTTTTGCATTATAAACACACTAAAAAATAACTCGCAGTTCATCATTTTTCATAATTCTTGGATATGTTACTAATCTGGACAATAATTGTTCATGATTTTACGACATAATCACACCATCTCCTATATGGGGTATTCTGTTAGCACAAATGCCCACCTATCTTATCCGATCCCAGGAATTCTCCTAGGAAAAATCCCACCCATGTCATCCAATCCCAGGCAACATCGGGTATTTTGCTAGTACATATATCCACCTTTCTTAGACAATCCCCGGCAACGCTGGGTATTATGCTAGTACAAATATCCAGCTATGAAGCCATATCCTAGTACGTTCACTGGCATATTACATTGAGTGCATACTAATCTAATGGTGTTCGACAATGATGCTACATCCAAGGGAAGTCACTTGCATATTAAACCAATGATTGCATATTAATCTAATTGCATTCGAAAATGAAACTACAGGCAAGTGAGGCCAATTGCGTAATCTAATGGTAGTCGACAATGAAGTTACACCAAAGGGATGTCACTCGCATGTTATAACAATGATTGTATATTAATCTAATGGTATTAGACAACGAAGCTACATCCAAGGGAGGTCACTCGAATATTATAACAATGATTGTATATTATTCTAAATGTATTCGAGAATGAAGCTACGTCCAAGGGAGGTAACTTGCATACTATAACAATGATTGTATATTATTCTAATGGTATTCGACAACAAAGCTACATTAAAGGGACGTCGCTTGCATATTATAACAATGATTGTATATCAATCTAATGCTATTCGACAATAAAGCTACATCCAAGGGAGGTCACTTGCATATTATAACAATGATTGTATATTATTCTAATGGAATCTGACGGTGAAGCTACATCCAAGAGGGTCACTTGCATATTATAACCATGATTTTATATAAATGTAATGGCATTAGAGAATGAAGCTACATCCAAGGGAGGTCACTTACATATTATTGCAATGAATGTATATTAATCTAATGGTATTCGAGAATGAAGCTACATCTAAGGGATATCACTTGCATATTATGACCATAATTGTATATTAATATAATGGAATTCTAGAATGAAGCTTCACTCAATGGAGGTCACTTACATATTATGAAAACAATTGCATATTAATCTAATGGTATTCGATAATGAAGCTACACTCTATGGAACTCACTTGCATATTACACCAATGGTTTTATATTATTCTAATGGTATTTTATAATGACTATATATCCAAATGAGGTCACTTGCATATTGTAACAATGATTATATATTAATCTAATGGAATTCGACAATGAATCTACACCCAAGGGGGGTCACTTGCATATTATAATGATTGTATTATTCTAATAGAATTTTACAATGAAGCTACATCCAAGGGAGGTAAATTACATATCACAACAATTATTTTATATTAATCTAATAGTATACAACAATGAAGCTACATCCAAGGAGGTCAATTACATATTATGAGAAGGATTGTATATTAATCTAATAGTATTTCACAACGAAGCTACATCAAACGGAGGTCACTTACATATTATGGAAATGATTGTATATTATTCAAATGGAATTCAACAATTAAGCTACACCCGAGGGAGGTCACTTACATATAATGACAATGTTGTATATTAATTTAATAAGATTGTATATTAATTCAATGAAATTCGACAGTAAAGCTACATCCAAGGTAGTTCACTCACATATTATGACAATGATTGTATATTAATTTAATGGAATTCGACAATGAAGCTACACCAAAAGGGACCTCACTTGCATATTATAACGATTGTATATTATTCTAATGGAATTTGACAATGTAGCTACACCCAAGAGAGGTAACTTACATATCATAACAATTATTTTATATTAATCTAATTGTATACGACAATGAAGCTACATCCAAGGGAGGTACCTTACATATTATGACAATGATTGTATATAATTCTAATGGTATTCGACAATCGAGCTAAACCCTAGGGAGGTCACTTGCATATTATAGCAATGATTGTATAATAATCTAATGAAATTCGACAATAAAGCTACACTCAACGGAGGTCACTTGCATATTGTAACAATGATTGTATATTAATCTAATGGAATTAGACAATGAAGCTACACTCAAGGGAGATATCTTGCATATTATAACAATGGTTGTATATTAATCTAATGGAGTCTGATAAATAAGCTACATCCAAGGGAGAGTACTACCTTCTAAATTTTTCAAATCGGAACTGTAATGCACAATCACATATAACATTTTCAAATCGGACATATACTTCACAAGGACCTTCTAAATTTTGGAAATTGGACCTATACATCACAAGCACCTTCTAAATTTTTCAAATTGGACCTATATTGCACAAGCACCTTCAATTTATTAAATGGGTCCTATACTGCACAAACACCTTCAAAATTGTCGAATGGGGCCTATACTGCACAAACACCTTAAAAATTGTCAAATCGGTCTATAATCCTCAAGCAGCTTAAAAATTTAAAATCGGACCTGCACAAGCACCATCAACATTTTTCAAATCGGACCTATACTGCACAAGCACCTTTAAAATTGTCGAATCGGACATATACTTCACCTATATCATACAATCCCAGGCGACACTTGGTATTCTGCTAGTACACATCCACCTATATCATACAATCCCGGGCAACGTCGGTTGTTCTGCTAGTGCATATACACCTATTTATCCAATCCTGGGCTATGCCAGGAATTTTGCTAGTACAGATATCCACCTATGTAATCCATCCCGGGCGACGCTGGGCATTTGGCTAGTACATATATCAACAATTTTTTTTCCAATCCCAGGCGTCGCCGAGTGTTCTTCTAATCCCAGGCCATGCCGGGTAATCAGCTAGTATATATGTCGTGCTAGTGCTATGTCATACTATTACTGGCGACGCTGGGTATTTTTCTCGTACATATGCACCAATTCTGTCCAATACGCATCTTTTTTTTACTTGGTCTTTAGGCTAAGATCAAAGTGTAGTATATGTTCTTAGAAATAAAGCGGTTTAATCTTGCGCCACCTCCTCCCACTAACTCATAATATGCCTCTCACCTTCCTCAAAAATATATAATACGCATTTTTTAACTTTGTCTTTTGGGTAAGATCAAAGTGTAGTATCTGTTCTTAGAATTAAAGCGGTTTCATCCTTCTCCCCCACCCCTACTAAGAAAATAAGGAGAGAAACAAACGTCAATCGAAAATAAGGATGGCCTTCTGTGATTTTTGGAATATGATATCTAAATATAAATTATGCATCTTTTTTTCATAGGAGATACTGCTCGACAAAAAATTAAGCTGTATAAGGCGGTTACTTGGTTTCTTGGCTAAGATAAAAGTGTAGTATCTGTTCTTTGAATTCAAGTGGTCTCATCTTTCGCCCCAACCCCCACTAAGAAAACACGAAAATAAGGAGGATGTATGTCACCAAATCCATTAACTCTCAAACGCTGATTAACTCATGCCCTCCCTCTTTCTCCCTCTCAATAGAATTAGGTCGTAGTCTTACTAATATAAAAAAGAAAATTGCCTTTTTTTTTTGTTTTTCAAGCGGCCTCCCCCCTCCAGTTTAACAGAGGTAGGAGGCCACGTGGTTATAATACAAAATAGAAAATGGCTGTTTATTTTTAGCTTAAATATAACGATCGGTTTTTTATCGGTGAATATTTTAAGCTGAATTTTCCCCCCCTTATCATTTTTTCTTGACATTTTTCGTTAAACTCTCGTATAATTACTAATATTAACCCGTAAATCACGTTGGAAACATTTTCATAACGTGTAAGATTAGATATACTGACATTGTATGATTCTCGCAAATTTATCGATAAGAATTGTTTATTTACATACATCTCCATTACTGAATGGTGACGTCACGTCACGTGACATGACTAAGCGTTTTTTATTTAAGTATAAATATCATTAGATCATCACATTATTACTACATAAATACTCATAATATGTCTCCCATTTCCTGCCTCCCACCTTCCTCCCTCTCAATAGAATTAGGTCGTAGTTTTACTAATATAAAAAAGGAAATTACCGTTTTTTTTTGTTTTGTGTTGTTGTGCAAACGGGCGTCGATCGTCTCAAGCCTAATATTTTTAAGCGTAATTTTTTTATTTACATATCATTTTTGCATATTATTTTTGGTTTAAGTCTCTGATTTTACTATTTGTAACTTGCTAATAACTTTGGTAACGTTGTCATAGCGTAGATATTTATAGTTTAATTTTTATTAGGGTAACATTTTTTTACCGATAACAATGTTTTTATATACATATTGCCATAACAGCTTGCTTACGTCAGGGTCACGTAACATGACTCAGCGTTTATTAAATTACGTATAAATATTATAAATATGTCACTTTTTGGCCCCCCTGCAGAAACTCGATCAGTTAACGCACTTCTGATGGTCCTTTTGGGCTAATTTTTCGATATTTGTCGTCCGGAGTGTGAGGCTTTAATAGGATACCAAGTTTGTGAATTTTTGTTCCGTCGGTCAAAAGTTTTTTAGCAGGCACACAAACATATACACATTCTTACATGCATACATGATGATTGCAACGTCTTGTCAGACGAGTGCCACTCCCTCAGAAACTTAAAGTCCATGAGCTCAAATGCCTGATGGAGTATCTATACACATATGATGTTACAGAGGCTTAGCTTTGTACGGCAGCTAAGTCTCTCTCTCGGTTCAAAATGTTTAGATCCAGCAACAATCAAGAGTAAGATAGCCAGCAACAAATTAAACTGCAGACCAGCTTAATGCGGGTACTGGTCTTCCGCTTTATGGTTTTTTAAATCAGAGATTTGCTTTTCCTAGAAAGGTTGCTTTCACCACGGCTTACGGGAGCCCTCTCTGCCCCAAACATACATACACACATACATACATACATACATACATACATACATTTTCGCTTTTATATATATGGATACATATATACGAAGGCGGTAGTAGCACCAGTAAAACAGACGGCTTTATATTCTCCAGAATGTATTTTTACCAAAGTCTCCCCATTCTCAATACACTATTACCAGCGATAAGATAGCTGTGAATGTGCATCTGAAGAACACTTTTTAATACGAAGGTTGTTCCAAAAGCCAAGTACCTCATATCTGTAAAAAGACCAGCCTGATACCATCAAAGTACCTCATAGACCAGCCTGATACCATCAAATTAAGCACTCATTTTTGCTGCGCAATTTATTTTTTACATAGAAATAAACATAGAACGTCATCCTACATAGTTAGAAACATAGAACCCCATCCTCCGACGTAGACCCCTACTACCAGGTCTCCTTTTCTAACATCAGCGGTCTATGTTCCAACCTTCGAGAGGTTGAAACACAATTACAGAAGACAAAACTGGACATATTTTTTCTAAGTGAAACTTGCATAGGGACAACCACTTCCCTAGACGAATTCATAATTACGGGATTTTTTTTACACGGTGGTCATCACTTATCAAGGCCCGGAAGCGACTCAGGGATAAGGGTTATTGCAAGTACACTACGTTAGTGTGGAGATTTGATGAAGTGTTTACTTAAGCGGGCGGTTCATTAGGAATTTGTTTACGTTGGACTTGAAGACATCCAAGTTGTAGTCAGGTGGGAAGCAGGCAGACGGAACATAGTTCCACAGGCGTGCAGTTCTAAGAAAGTAGCTTTGTTCATGGAATCCACGTTTTGATTCATGCACAGATCAAGAGTGGGGGAAATTTTTCACAGTAGATTAAGCTAGACGGGTATTTTCAATGAAAGATTTGCGAGGGGAGACCAGAGATTCGAGTTCAGAAGAGCACCTGCCATGGAAATAACGATAAAACAAAAATAGGCTCGCAACGTCTCTTTTGTGAGAGAGAGGTTGCAGGGTAGAGAAAAGGGAATCCCCACCTGAGCCACGAAGTCTATTTTGTACTCTGTCAAGGCAGGATAGGCTGTTTTTAACAGCTCCTGTCCAGATATGGCAGCAGTATTCCATCTTTGGGCGTACTTGGCTTTTATATAGATAGAGAATTGCATCAGTAGTGAGATATCTTCTGGAGCGGTAGAAGGATCCCACCATCTTTCCAGCGACCTTGACAATAGACTTGATGTACGTGTTCCATTTCAGATCAGCAGTAAAGGACACACCCAGAAGCTTGTCAAAACACGGGGCTTCTCCCAGACGAGAGCCATCCATTTGATGCCATTGGATCAGAGCGTTGATGATGTAAAGATAGGAGTTTGGTTTTAGATGTATTAAAGGAAAGCAGGCACGACTTTCCCCACGGAACCCCGCGCTCGAGATCAGAGGAAGGAGAATCAGAGAGAACTTTGTCATTTACAGCCGTTGATGTGTTGCCGTAGATGGTCGTTTCATCAGCATAGATGGCAACGAATGATTTAAGTATGTGTTCATTGATGTAGATCAGGAAGAGAGTTGTGCCCAGGATTGACCCTTGAGGGACTCCAGCATTAATACTGCAGGTCCCTGATTTTTGTCCTGATAGGTTCATAAGAGCAGTGGTTGATGGGCAGAAATCAGAGGCCCACAGTATTAATACTGGAGTCCCTCAGGTGTCCATCCTGGACCCAACTCTCTTCTTGATCTACATCAATGATCTCAGAAGGCACACACTTTAATCATTTGTTTACATCTATGCTGATGACACGACCATCTATGGCAACACATCAAAGGCCGTAAATGACGAAGTTCTCTCTGATTCTCCTTCCTCTGATCTTGAGCGCGTGGTACAGTGGGGGAAGAGGTGACGAGTCACTTATAATGCATCATAAACCAAGCTTCTATCTTTACATCATCAACGCTCTGATCCCCATAGTGCATCAATTGAAATGGATGGCTCTTGTCTTGGCAGGTTCCATGTTTTGACAAGCATCGGGGTTTGACCTTTACTCCTGATCTGAAATGGAACACATACATCAGGTTTTTGCAAAGGACGCTGGGAAAATGGTGGGATCTTTCTACGGCTCCAAAGGATATCTAACTACTGATGCTATTCTCTATCTGTATAAAAGCTAAGTACGTCCAAGGATGAAGTACTGCTGCAACATCTGGGCAGCAGCTGCTAAAAACATTCTAGCCTGACTTGACAGAGTACAAAATAGACTTCGTGGCTTAGTGGGGGATGCCCTTTTCGCTTCCCTGCAACCCTTCTCGCACAGAAGAGACGCTGCAAGCCTATTTTTGTTTTATCGTTATTTCCATGGTAGGTACTCTTCTGATCTCCAATCTCTCGCCCCCCCCCCTCGCCAATCTTTTACGGAAAACACCCGTCTAGTTGAATCTACTACACAAAACTTTCCCCACTATTTATCTGTGCCTAAGTCCAAACGTAGATTCCATGAGCAGAGCTTCTTTCTCAGAAGTTCACGACTGTGGAAATCTCTACCGTTTGCCTGTTTGCCACCTGACTAAAACTAGGATGTCTTCAAGTCTAACATAAACACATCCCTGACAAACCGCCCCCTTATGTAAGACACTCTATCAAATCTCTAAAACTGATGTTTATTACAA
This sequence comes from Euprymna scolopes, assembly GCF_053919585.1. Taxonomy (NCBI): domain Eukaryota; kingdom Metazoa; phylum Mollusca; class Cephalopoda; order Sepiida; family Sepiolidae; genus Euprymna; species Euprymna scolopes. The sequence goes on along the minus strand of NC_136486.1, from coordinate 66,386,525 downwards.
TACTATTTCATTGATTTCTGTACACGCACTAACTCTTGTACCTGAGTGGCCTCCGGGCCTTTATAAGTGGTGCCCCCCATGTAAAAAAAAACATTCTTAAGGCAGTTTTGATATGAGTTCAATTGAACATCTCGGATTCTGACGCACGTCAATCCCAGGGTTATATTTTTGTAGAGTTTCACATCGCAATATCTGTATAATATTGGTGATGTCATGAACACATGAGTGCAGTCATTGTAACATTGCAAATGGCTTCTCATCTGGTCAATTTGATTTAGCTCAACTTTAGGCATTACTTTTGTTGTTTTTTATATTTCTGTTTATTTCATTGTTACAAGTTGTCATCCGCTTTTTTTAAAGCATTATACGAGTTTTTTGTCTGTAAGTACTATTATAACACTGATACTACTACTAATTTTTCATTTTATCAAATTAGGACAGTATGTATAAAACATTAGTCAACTGCAGCTTCGACACGGACAAACAATTTAGCTGTTTCAAGTTCGCATCCAGTTTATTCCACAGAAACAATTTTATTTAGAATGCTGACTACTTTCATGTATTCCGTTCTATAAGTACTCGACTTTTTTCATCAAATACTGATAACTAGAAATTTATTAGGGAAGCCAATGTCAACAATAGAATAGTCTGATTCATACGAAATACATAAAAAGAGGAATCCCTATAATGATTGTTTAAAAATAAGAAGATAATTCTGCAAATGTGTCTGACTAGCAAGCCGCACAAAATAGAAATGCACTTAATAAACAAGCAAAAACTGTACGTATTATGATGGAATAGAACAGTTTTGTTTAATGTTTAATGGTTCCCGATATTTGTTTTTTTGTTGCAAAGTATTCATAGACAAATACTATTTTTCAAGAAAAATTGATTTTTTTATCTCTTAAAAGTACAGCAATTTATTAATCAACACATTTTAAAAAGAAAGATGAACATGTTTTTTTTTAAACTGTAACTTGTTGAATACACGTACAGTGTTTATTTTTTCGAGAAATTAATCATTATTTTTATCATTGCTCCATTTATTTTTTTGTTTCAGGAAAGCTGAAAAATTTGTTTGTGAGCGATCGAGCAAAAGATTAAAGATAGAAGAAATAAAAGTTTTGTTTGTTTTATTTTAAGGAAGCAGAATCGTAAATGGTTAGGTAAGCGAGAAAGTGAACGTGAGAAAAATAAATGTTTGTCTTAAAGGTGAAGCGTGATAGAGAGAAAAGGAGAGAGAGAAAAGGAGAGAGAAAAAAGAGAGATAAAAAGAGTTGATAAGAATTTATACAGCAAGCGAATCTAGTAGATCGCGGGGTGTAAATAAAGTATATATATGCACGAATTATTTACAAAAAACGTAAATCTGGTGGAAAAAAGTATAATGGATTACCAAAACAAATGGTATAACTGTGTGAACAAGCTATTTAGTAATCTGGTACTATAAGGTATGATTGCGACGCTATATTTACATGGTACAGTACCGTTTGTTAAGCATGCTAATATCGATAATCTAAAAATAGGAATAGCCTGAGAACATCCAATTATCATAGGAGAACGTTTTTTATCTAACGAGGAATGGAAGGATTTTGTAATTCCAATCAGTTTATGATCCAGTTACGACGGTTGACCCCCCCATATATGTTATAAGTGCAAAATAGCCCCCGCTGATGATTGCGGGCGGTTAATCTACTTATTATTTAGAAGGGAAAATAGGAACTACTTCGTATAAAGATTATTGCGATTTTGATGATATTGCTCCAAGGATGTAACGTAGTATATAAGTATAACGACTAAATGTGTCTATTATGTTACGTGACATATCGGGTAATAGTATATACATAATAATTTTCTAATGTGGCATCTGTTCCTAGGGTATTTTAGTCCAGAGGGGAATTTCCACAACCAATTTATTATATAGACCCAATATATAGTAATTTATTATATAGACCCAATATATAGTAATTTATTATATTGATCCAATATATATGAATTGTTTTTAAAAAGTTTTTAAAAAATAACTCATGGGCCGACACCAAGCATCGGAACCAAAGCGTTTAGCCTAGGATTTAGTTTTCCTTTGATATTTATGCCAAAACTATGAACACATGGTTTCTGCAAGACATGCAGCTATAGATATTAGGTAACGCATTTATCTTCGTAATTCCGTTGATCAACCGTAATAAGGGCAATTCTTTTTTTTTTAATTTTCACATATCTGAACCGATTTTACCCAGCTAGAACCCAAGTATAACATTGCACATGGGTTAGAATAACATATGTGTACAGTTCCATGTCGATAGGCTAAAAATAATCAAAGGAGCTTGTCAGGATTTTTGTAAAAACAAATATATATATATATATATATATATATATATATATATATATATGCACATGTATATATGCATATACGTACGCATAAAATCAATATATATATGCACATGTATATATGTATATACGTACGCATAAAATCAACATATATATAAATATATATATATATATATACATGCACATGTAAATATGTATATACGTACACATAAAATCAATATATATATATATATAGAAAGAAATTTGTGTTTACTCTAAGATCTTTACGCAAATATTACGCAAGAATAAATTATGCAAAATGTTAGAATTAATATAATTATGCGTAATAGATGACTAAAGAGCATCATCTCATGAGAAATAGGAAAAACTTTAAAATGAATTAATTAAAATTAGTATTCAGAAGAATAAACAAATTACATAGATCGTTGGTGTAGATAAATTCTATTGCGCAACCAAGGCATAACAAAGTTGAAATATATTTATCGATTAATAGAAAAACAGGGTTTTAACATGAATATCAATATACCAAGTTCATATATAGATGGTGCCACTCATGTATACAAAACTTACAGTCGATATTTTTAATATTTAAAAAAAATCTAATTATACGTTTCCATCACATTAAGAGCGATACCCACGAATTCTTATACAGCTTATCATGAGTGATTGACAAATGAAAATAACTGGCGATGTTTTCTGAAAACCAAGTCCCCTCGGATTTGTAGCTGTTTTTATCTCTGTTTGCTACCGATCGCAAATTACTCTGCACTATTAGGAAAAAAAACTGTTTAACATTGATTCGTTGCTGGCAACGACCATTGGTTTTCTATGAGTATTGTGTCCTAAAATCCGTCACAGTTTAAACCTTGGTCTTTTTTTTTCTTTGTATTGTTATCTTACTTAATGTTATGCGGCTATTTTATGTTATATAAGCCGATATGTATGCTTTTGTGGGGTCTATATTATTTTATATGGTTTCACTGCATTCTCGGTCAGATTGTGCTTAATCCTTGTTTCTTTTAACATTATGTTTTCAATGTCCTGTTGGCTACTTAGTATTTGCCGTTTCTGCAGGTCCATATTCGCATTCAAAAGTGTTTCCTTCCGATGTATTCTGTTTTATCAATGTCGGCAGCTTTAACTATGCTTCACATTTCTACCAGTTACTCCCCCAGTTTTTTTTATTTTTTTAAATTTATATTTTATACTAACGATCGTAGTTATTAAACATACATTCTTCATGTTTTATACGCCTTTATGTTCTTCGAGATGTTCCATGATTTCTCATTGTAATTTCGATTTTCTTGTTATTTTTTGCTGCTCGGACAGCAAAATTGCAATTTAGGATTTTCTGTTTTGTAAAGTATTATATAGTTTTGTATCCTTGTTTGTTTGAATAAATGCGTTTGTACTCTCAAATGCTATTGCTTTTGAAGGTACCAAATACAATATAATATATTTATAAATATCGTTTTCAAGTAATGATTTCGTAGGTATCTGTTTAAAAGGCAGACGTGTGTATTGTTCCCGTTTAACAACCGCACCCAGGCAACCGTATATCTTTTGGTATACTGTCGCGACTGTTGCAATATCTTTGATTCATAATGGGGTAGAGCAGTTATTTGCTGCTCACTTCAGCAAAATGTGGCACAAGGCTGGAAAATGGGGATCCAGCAGGTTCCACTAAAGGAGGGACACTCCTGCAATTGCAAAAATTGCCTGAGTAACGCCGTCGGCATTCCCCGGTTGGGGCGCCTCAGATCTTAAGCGATTAACTTACTCCACCCGAAAGCCCAGTGGCAAGGTCTGGGAGGGTGGACCTCCTAGGTATTACGCAGGCGGTGTACCTCAGTCCGACAGGTGCTGGGCCGGTTCCCGGCCCCTCATCTGTCGGGCTAAGTGTCAAGTGACGAATCCTTGACGAGTACTTCTATCGTATCTCCCTGCAGCCAAAGCCGCTAGGAGACACATCCCATCATGAGAGATTCATGATGGGATATGGTCCCACACAGTCGGGCGATTCTATTTATAAACGATGCTGCTAGGAACTGACGAACCGAATTAATTCACGTTCTTCTACCAACCAATCAGCAATCAGAATTGCTCCAGAAATATTAAACCTTTTCTGTAGCAGTTTCGCATGTTTTTTTCCGTCTCGACACAGTAAGAATCTTTTGCTATGTGGAAGTGTCTACTGCAAACCAGTCACCTCTCAGGACTTGTGTGGAACAACGAACCATCGGCAACTGTTCTGTCTACTGCAAACCAGTCATCTATCATTACTTGTTTAGAACAACGCACCATCGGAAACTGTTCTGAAACTAAACATGGCTTACACTTCTAGACGTTATGCGCCCAGCGTGCGTCTTTATTTCGATGGATCCGAATCAAATTCGAATTGGGGCAAGTTAAATTCCTAGGACATCTATGAAACCAAAAGCTACACAAAGTACTTCAAACTCAACCTGAAAACAGAAACGACCCCGATTTCATTGAAAAGAACGCAACTGTCTTTGCGGGAATTAATACAGTGTTTAGATGACCGAAGTCTATCACTGGTAATGAGAGAAGCCCTGGGCGATGGCTGCAAAGTATTGAACATATTGAGAGAGCATTATTTATCGAAACGAAAACCCAAAATTATTTCTTTATATACAGAACTGACCTCTCTAAAACGAATGGAAGCCGAAACTATTACTAATTATAAGAGCCGAAACGACTGCAGATTCTTTTAAAAAATATCCGGTGAAGTTATAAGTGACAGTATGTTAATTTCCATGGTCGTTAAGTGATTTCAAGCCATTTACCACCGTGATAACCCAGAAAGAAAAACCCATGAATTTTAGCCAATTGAAGGTAGCATTCAGAAGTTACGAAGAAACTGAAAAAATGATCACAGAAAAAACGAATCCACCAATATAATGAAATTTAAAAATACACACATAAAAGCACCAAAATTAAATTATACCCATGCTAGAAATAAAAACTGCAACTTTGCCAAAAACAATTTTTCTCCTGAGAAAAGTACAAAAATGATTTGCTATAATTGTGGACGACTTAATCACAAGAGTTTCCAATGTAGATACAGGACTCAAAATGGTGACTCCATTAAAATGTAGAGAGCTCTGTTAGCAAGCATACCTTTTTATTTTCGTGTACTTAGTCTGTTTTAATAAAAAAATAATAATTTTCTTGTCGATTGTGGAGCCACGACACATGTGAATACAAAGGAATCTGATTTTATCAATTTTGACCTCGACTTTAAACCACAAAATCATTTTGTAGAACTAGCTGACGGAAGTCGAGTAAATGATATAGTTTTGTAATAGAGGCGATGCTAAAATTTCGCTAAGGAACAATAAAGGTGAACTGTGTTTCTGTATTCTAGAAAACTCTCTTCTAATCCCAAAATTAAAACAAAATATATTTTCTGTACAAGCTGCCACTAAACAAGGTGTAAAAATAAACTTTAGCCCCAATAAATAAAAACTGATATACCCGAATTGAACTGTATTCTACGTTAAAGAAAATGGGAGACTATATTATTTAAATAGCGTAGTCTCATCAAAAACCGCCTGCCATGATCAACAGACATGGCATAAAATTCTTGGAAATTGCAATATTCATGATTTCCAAAAGTTGCCGACTGTAGTTGATGGAATGAAAATACAAACATCAAAAAACTTCAACTACGACGTCTGTACGCAAGAGAAAATGACAAACTATCAAAGCAAGATACCATACAAGAAGGTAAAAAAATCCTATCAACGGTGCATTGTGACGTGAATTGTCCTGTGGAACCGATGGCCAGAGAACATTATAGATATGCGTTGAATTTCGTATATGACCATTCAGGTTTAATAATGGTTTACTTTTTAAAGAACAAATATGATACTCTGCTAGCAACTAAAAAGTATTTAGCCGACATGGCTCCCTACGCTGAAATCAAGTGTATTCGCTCTGACAACGGTACGGAATTCACCAATACAGACTTTGAACTGTTACTAATTAACCATCATTTTAAGCATGAAAAATCAGCTCCTAGATCGCTACACCATAACGGGACTGCTGAACGTGCGTGGCGGACACATTTTTGAAATAGCAAGATGCCTACTCATTGAATCAAAATTCCCCAAAAATCTCTGGAGGTACGCACTTATGGCGGCAGCCTATATACGCAACAGGTGTTTTAACAAAACACTATCTAAAACTCCACATATATCTTTCTGTGGTAAAAAAAAATCGAAGCAGAATGCGTATATTTGGTTCAACTTGCTTCGCATATATAGATAAAAAGAGTAAATTAAATATTAAAGCCGGCAGAAGTATATTTCTTGGATACGATAAAAACAGTCCAGCCAATTCAGTATTTTTCAGAGAAAATAAAATAAAAAGAATCCGATGTGCTAAATTCACAGACCCGTTAAATTTTACAGAAGAAACCCCGTCATATGAAGGAGATGAAATTTTATTTCCTCAAATAATTAAAACAAACGAAGACAATAAAATGACGAAGACAAGAGTATCCATTATGATGATGATGATGATGATGATGATGACGAAAGATAATCCAAAATAAATAGAAGGAGACCCGATTTTTTGTGGTCGACAATATTAAAGATTACCAAATCGACTATTGGTATTCAATGGAAAATGCGCCAAAAATCTTAAATTAAGCAATTTATTCGGAAAATTGTGATGAATGGAAAAATTGCCATGAAAAACGAAATAGATGCCTTAACCGAAAATGATACCTATACGGTAGTGCCTCTCCTAAAAGATAAACATGTTATTTCTAAAAGATGGGTTTTTACAAAAAAGACTACAGCATCAGCCGTAGAATAGTACAAAGGTAGATTTGTTGCTAAAGGGTACTCTCAGATTTGCGGTATAGAATATTTTTTTACCGACCACATACCTAACGACAATCAGAATTTTACTGCAAATCCCATCGCAATATGACCTAAACATCCATCAAATGGACGTAAAAAATGCTTATTTGAATGTCCTAATAGACTGTGAAATTTATATTACCCCTCCATAGGGATTTATAATGAAAAATAAAAATGGCCTGTGGCGACTTAACAAGTCATTATATTGTCTAAAGCAGAATGCTCAGTGTTGGAATACAGTATTTCATGATTATATTATTAAACAACAATTCAGAAAATGCGCCGTAGACCCCTGTTTATATACCCAACACACAGACGATAAACTACTGATTTTGGTTTTGTGGGTCGATGATATTTTAATCGCATTTAATTGTGGCATGATGTTAACCGATGTTAAGAAGAAATTAGGTAAAAGATTCAAAATGACTGATCTTGGCAAAATATCTTGGTTTCTGGGGATATAATTTACTTAAAGCAAAGGACTTGTTACAATGAATCAATCTAGATACATCGACAAAATACTAATTAAATTTGGAATGAGAGAGTGCCAGAAACGCTCTACACCGGTAGAAAATGATATTAATAAAAGTATACACACAGAATCTGAAATAATAATTGATAAACAATTCCGCGAAATTATAGGTAGTATTGTCTTGTATAGTCTTGTATGTTTAATGACTGCGACCAGACCCGACATATGCTATACAGTAACAAAACTGTCAGAAAAATTATCACGACCGAAAACGAAGGATTTAAACAGAGCTAAACAAGCACTGCTTTATTTAAAAGTAACTAAGAACACAAGTTAGTATTTAAAATATCAGAAAATCCCCTAAAATTAAGATTTTATGATTCAGATTAGGAAAACGACGAAGATCGAAAAAGTATATCTGGATATTGTTACTGACTCTCAGAAAATGGGCCTATTATTTCATGGAAATCTAAAAAGCAACAGATTGTATCTCTCTCTACGTGTGAAGCAGAACACACGAACCAGGAATCACTCTACCTTAAAAATATCCTAAAGACTATTTTAGAGCCAGAATTTACTACATGCCCCGTAGTAATTAATTGTGATAATCAAACCAGTATAGTCTTAGCACAGAACGCGTTAATCAACAAAAGATCTAAGCACATAGATATAAAACACAATTTAATACAAAACAAGGTGGAAAAGGAATCCATTATTTTTAATTACATATCATCAGAACAAAATATCGCTGATGTGTTCACGAAACCCGCAACAAGAATAAGGTTTAAGCGTTTTTTCTCAAAACTTGTTGGGGGATTCGACTGAATTTTTTTTCACGGCCCTGTATGTATATAAATTTCTATATATAAAAATAAAAAAGTCCTGGACAAGACGTTAAACTGTATCCATTTTATTTGTATTAACAGTTTAACCTACTAATGCGTAACTTATACTTTTGCAATTTTCTTTTTAAGTCACCTTTTAAAAACCTCTTCTTTGTAATTTTCCTTTTCGACAAATACTTTTTTCATGCTTATTTAAAGGAGCACAGAAATTACAATTGATTTTTATTTATTTATTTTTATTTTGGTGCACATTAGTTTCCTTTCTTACTTTTAAAATCTTTCCTATTTTTTGCATTGTTTTAATTAAAAAAAGAAACAAAAAAGAAACAAAAAACAAAAAAAACTCTTTAAAAGGGTACTATTGCATGAATTTTTATTTTGATTGTATATTTATTTATGTCTGCATTTTTTCTTTCTGCTTTTACAAAACTGCATAAGCAAATTAAAGAAATGGCTTCTTTTTCACATACTCGCCCTTTTTAATGTAACATACCTTCCATTTCTTTTATTTCTCTTCTCTGCACACATATATCTGTTTTGACATTTGAGCACAATTAAAATGGCGTCTTTTTACATACTAAAATTTTAAGATTTAAATTATTTCTAATTGTTGTTATGTATAATTGAATATAATATATATATATATATATATATATATATATATGTGTGTGTGTGTGTGTGTATTTATATATTTTTGAGCCGAACAAACACAAGGGACTTCCCCATTATAAAAAAAATAGTGATGATGTTGCAATATTTTTTATTCATAATGGGGTATATATTTATTTTCAGAAAATATTTACAGAAAAAAAAATTTTCAGAAAAATTTGGCACAAGGCCGAACATGGGGGAGGGGGAAGGGCGGTCTTCTTTGACTAAAGCTAACTAATCTAACCTAACTAGTTCCTACATTTACTCTACTTTCACCACAATACCACATTCATACTATACATCCGTCAGCGTATACATCCTTCGTCGTTCACCATAAGAACATCATACCATGATAAACTAATTAAAACCCATAAGAAAAGGGGGGGGTATAAAAATTTTATAATACAAAAAAAAGAATGATATATACAATGTTAGTAACAAAAGACCCCCCTGTTACTAATCTGTGGCAGGTGCGCTGATTCGCCAGTCGAAAATGTGATGCGGGTCCGAACGCTTTATTACAACACCTCTTACGAAAATTTCGAAAAGAAACCCGCATCTCTGGCGAATCAAGCGATCTGTCACCTAAATTGGGGAGGGAACGGGGCTAAAAAAAAAATTAAAAAAAAAAAAAAAACGGGACAAACTTAAAAAGGACCTAATGATATTTATCACACACTAGTTAAGTTATGAACACAGGAGTCTAAAAAATGGTCCTAACCTAGCCTAAACCGTGCCCTACTCTGGACGTTAAACGAGTCAGGGCTGACGTTCGTTTCTGTTACCCAAAATTCTTTTCCTAAGGGACATCCAAGAACCAGTCAAGACTTGCTTCTCTCACCCGACACACACGCGCAACTGACACCCACCTTTCAACAAAGTCTGACGAAGAGAGTCTAACTCTCTCGGCCTTGATACGACTCCTCAAATGATAACGGAAGGTTTGTATAAGGTCGAGGGGAGCGAAGTCCTCAGATCCGTAGACCACTCTCATACGTGTTTTCCAAATAACACCTCTCATAACTGCTAGCAAGGTCAAACACAATTCTTTTCTAATCCTATCCGTTGTCGGAGCCCAATTGCTACATACATTGATAGGAACCAAAGTTAATGACGATATGTTCAGTATGCGAACCATGAGACCTGCAACAGACTCAATCAGCGGCACCACGATGCGGCAGTAGACGAAGGCGTGACATAAAGTCTCGACCTCATCGCCACATCGCTTGCAAATAGGCGAAGTTGCCAAGCCAGCTGAGTGAAGTCTCTTACCTACCCAGAGAGCATCCCGAATTACCAGCCAGGTCAAGGATGCCTCGTCATTAGTGAGGCAACCCGACCCAGGCGCCCAAGGCCAGATTGAGCGGAGCTGTCCCTTCGTCAAAGGGAGCCCCTCACCAATAACATCCCTTCCGGATCCCCTCACTAATACCCGATATAATGCCTTTCGGGACAACAGCAGAGCGTTGGAGAGGCTTTCCTTAACTCTTAAGAAGAACTTCAGCGCGCGCCGGCACTCGCGGTAGAAGGGGCATTAACCTCGGGGCAACCTGTGTGCCTCGCCCTGAGACTCGTGCACCCCTCTCAAAGCCGAAAAGGCTTTCTTGGTGTCCTCCATCCAGAGGGCACCGTCTTCCCTATCTTGTGTGCACATTCGATCTAGGTAGTAGAGCCGTAATGTGTGGAGCCGAATCTCCACGTTTGGCATACCTAGACCGCCTTCAGAAGGATGTAGGTAGCAGACATCGCGACAAACCATAGGGGCCCTTCCAAGCCAAAGAAAGTTGAAAAGAGCCCTCTGCAAATAAAGCAGTGTATCTGACGGGATTGGAAGCACTGATAGATGATAAATGAAGATTGGATAGATGTGGGTATTACACACCTCCGCTCTCCCCTTTAATGAAAGGTTTCTACTGATCCACAGCGCAGCTGCGGATCGGACGGCTTTCAGAACCTCCGACCAATTTTTCTCCAGCTGGAGGGCAGGACCAAACAAGACGCCGAGTATCTTGCAAGGCCCGTCGCTCCAACTAAAGGGCCCCTGAAGGGGCATACCCCTCCAGGCACCGATGTGCAAACCCGAAGACTTGTCGCAGTTAATTTTGGCCCCTGTTACCGTTTCATACAATCTGATTTCTACACCGACGACACTAATCTCAGCACTGCTCGTTACAAGCACAGTTACGTCGTCGGCGTAGGCAGAGTACTTTACCTGGGCATCCGCACCTGGTAAAGTGATTCCGCGTAGGACCGGGTTCACCCTTAGCTTGCGCAGAAATGGCTCTATTGCAAGCACGTACAGCATGGGTGATAACGGCCACCCTTGACGAATAGAACGTGACAAACTGAAGGGTCTCGACCTCCTCCCATTTACTTCTACCATCACCGCGGGGTTAGCATAGAGAAGATGAACCCACGAGCGAAATTGCGGGCCAAAACCGGCCGCCGACAAAACAGCCCCCAAGTATCGATGATCAACCCTATCGAAGGCTTTGGACTGATCTAAATTGATCAGCGCGGCCTGTGTCGACTTTTTCTATCATCAGGCGTATCGTGTGCAAGTTATCCTGGATTGTCCTGCCCTTCACATCACACGTTTGCTCCGGGCTAACTAGACGAGCCAGGACAAGCTGCAGACGATTTGCGAGAATCTTGGCCAAAATCTTTAACTCTGCGTTAAGCATCGTTAAGGGCCTGAAATTACCTAACCCATCCCTACCATCTTTGCTTTTACGAACAAGTTTTATCACACCCATGGTAAAGTACTTGGGGATTGAGCCGTTCCTAAACCATGAGTTAAACAAAACCGTCAGCAAAGGGACAAAGATGTGCGACAACCTCAAATACACTTCGTAGGGCAGACCATCGATCCCCGGAGACCTAATGAGGCCGACCCGCTGTAAGTCTTCAATGACTTCATCCTCCGTTATGCCACCTTCGCACCTAGCCGCTTCGGTCGTCGAAAGACGAGAAAAGTCAGCCAAATAAGTGTCGAACTGTTCTAATGACAGACCGGGTTCCATGGAAAAAAGCTCCTGGAAATGAGATCTAAACGCCTCCAGCACACCCTGGTTTGTGGTCACGGTACGCCCGTCCGGCAATGTGACACGAGCGATGTGCTTATCGGCCGCTTGCCTCAGTTCCTCTGCACGCAGTTCAGCGGCCATGTTTGTTGCTTCCTGGGGCATTCTTTTAACCTAGCCCTAATCACTAAAGATTGGTGCTCCTTTTCAGTAAGGGAGGCAAGCTGAGCCATAATTAAATTAACGCTAGCACTATCCCCCTCCTCCACCGCCCGATCTAATCTAGATTCTAGTGTCGCTTTAGCTGCCTAGATTCTAGGTTGAGTCTTTTGCTAAAATTGGCAGAAAAGGACCTAATGGATTCCTTAATTTTTACCCACCACCTATTCCCTATAATTGCCCCTGTCAGTTCCCGCTGTATGGTTAGTAATAGCCCTTCCCGGAAGCCCTTCACATCGAATAACGACGTGTTGAACTTCCAGTAACCGGCTAATCTAGGCTTAGGTCTATCTAAGTTTACCCGTACACGGACAAGTCTGTGATCCGAGTAAACTATGTTGTGGAAACTTGGACAATTCAATACCCCTATATCGACTCTCCTAACTAAGAACCGGTCGATATAACTCGAGAGCTGTACCGAACCAGAGCCGCGTCTACCTGTCCAAGTCCACACTAAGTCACGGGGCTTTCATTTCGGAATTTGTCGATAAGATCAAACTTATCCACAAATTCACGAAATAAAACAGCATCCCGATCTCTGTTAGTACCCCTAGTAGGTAACCCAAGACGATCTAACTCGGGATCCAGGACCGCGTTCCAGTCCCCCGCTAAGATAACCGTTCGAGAAGTATCCATGAACTGCTCGATTCGCCGAAAAAAGGCAGCCAGCTCAACGTGGCTATTGGGCGCATAAACCCCAATAAGACGTAATGCCCTACCCTTTATGGTAACATCCAAAACGCATAGTCTTCCCTCCGTATCCATATAGCACGGGTCACACGACGCATCTAGAGACCTTTTAACTAGCCAAGAGACCCCTCTAGAGTGAGAATTAAAGTACGCTGAATAATCCTTAAAGGTCTTATACAGCGCATGTAAATGGTCACCAGGAATAAAATGGGTTTCCTGCAAACAGCAGCAAATATCCACTCCGAGGTGCTGCAGGTCCAAACACAAGCGTCATTTTCGCGAGTCGGCCCTTAGCCCTCGGACATTCACACTTGCAAGCTTGACATCCATGATTGTGCCTTAGGGTTGAGTACCAGAAACGAACATCGCGGTCGTGAGCGTGCCGACAGCTCTCGTGAGGGAATAGGTACCCATCGCAGTATCGATGAGTCCGTCACGAGAGATACCGCCGACATGCAGAGGATAGGTTAATTTGGCTATCCTATACAGGGAGGGGTGCATTTTTACCGGGACCCTCCCAACACAACATTTTTTTAAATTTTTTATATCAGTATCTCTAAAAACAACTAGGGGAGGAGAAACGTTAAAAGTCTGATTTGCTTCCTCAAGCATTGACCACAGGTCCCTTGCTTCTTCCTTTTTCCTTATTACTGTCAGTAACCTTTTTGCTTTAGGGAAGTTTGTGGGTATGTCAATTAGTTTCCCACCTACCTCTTTAAATTCAATCAGCTTGGACATATCAACCCCTTTAAAGTTTTTGTGATTGTTTAGTGCTGCGTTATTGATAATGCATATGTCTTTTCCCGGGAGGTGGAGGGTTTTTTTCCTTTCTAGGGAGGGGCTTTTTTCAATCTCCATGGTCGTGTGTGTGTTGGCGGATGATTTTACAGGTGAGGCAGAAGGAGTAATTGAGGTTGAGGGAACAGGAGAAGCTGGTTTACTGTTTTTTGCCATCGGGCTAAGAGGAATTAACTTGGGAAGTTTATGGGGAAGAGGAGATGTGACAGGAGGGGGCATTCTAACTGGAGAGCGAGTTTTTACTTTTGTTGGAGACTGTGTGTTAGGGTTGGTAGGGAGTTTAGGGCTTTGTTTTGGGGGAAGGGGTTGTGATTTACAAGGGGAGGGAGGGGGTATTTTGATGTTGTTTGTCTTTGAGCGTCAAGTTTGTTTTTAAGTTGCACGATTTCAATGTACTTGGCTTTGCCTGGGTCGTTTTTTAACATGGCCTCCTCTCTCATATTTTCAAGACTCAGGCGTCCAGGAGTTTTTTTACCCGTGGCGATTTGCCATGGTTCTCCTTTAAGTAATCCATCTGGGGTGTCATTATTAGTCTTTTCATGGGGGAGGGGGTTGGAGTCATTAACTGAGCGTGGCATTCCCAAATGCTGACCAATTCTTGTTTTGGGGTTCACATGGGGTTTTTTAAGGGGGCACTCTGAAGTGAGGTGACCAATTTCACCACAATTCCAGCAGGTTGGCCTCCTGCCTGCTACGATGATGGGTATTTTCTCCTCTCCTATTTCGAGGAAAAATGGTATGTTGATGAAGATGTCTTTATCTAGCAAAATGTCAAAAGACCAAATGCCGTGGAATTCATCTACTTGAATAGATATTGTTTCTCCGTATTTAAGGAAAAAGGCTCCTATTTGTTCCCCTTCTACATAGTGTGGGACGTGGAAAACGGAGACAGTCGTTCTCCGTTTACCCATGTATTCAGTTCTTAGTATGTGGTTTTGCGTGATAATCTCTTTTTGGGATAATGCTAAACATTCCTCCGCCGAGTTGAGCAGAACACTGTTATATCCCTTGCATTTTATAATGTGTAGGGGTCTGACGCCAGTTGAAGCCAATAGGTTAATGATAATATCTGCTGTGGCTCTCATTACTCTCTTGGTTTTCCGATCTACGACGAATAAGGTTAAACATCTCTTCTGTATTTCCTGTAATTTGGGTAGGTTTATGGTTATCCCAGTTTCTGTAACATACTCCAAGCATTGTTTTGCTTTCTCTATAAAGTCCTTGACGTTAATTTCAACTTTTGGTGGTTTCTTCCATGATCTGTTGGTCTCAGCAGGTGTAGTATATTCTGCTTCCATAGTGTCGACTACAACAGGCGTCTGGCTCGCAGAAGCGGCCATAGCCGAACCGTTTTAAAAAACGGTTAAAAAAGTTCAAAAACTGTTATAATAACTGTAAAAACAGTAGGAGAGGGGAAAAAAGTTGTGTAGAAAAAAATCCGGCTCAGTGAAGAGGAAGAAAAGGAAAAAGACAAAGAGGAGATAACAAACTTACAAAATAATCGCAGCGTATACTATCCCACACAGTCGGACGATTCTTATTTAGAAACGATGCTGCTAGGAACTGACGAATCGAATTAATTCACGTTCTCCTACGACCCAATAAGAAACCAGACTTACTCCATAAATATTAACCTTTTCTGTATCAATTTCGCATGTTTTTTTCCGTCTCGACACGGTAAGAATCTTTTGCTCTGTGGAACTGTCTACTGCAAACCAGTCACCTCTCAGGACTTGTGTGGAACAACGAACCATCGGAAACTGTTCTGTCTACTGCAATCCAGTTATCTCTCAAGACTCGTTTAGAACAACGAACCATCGGAAACTGTTCTGAAATTAAACATGGCTTACACTTCTAGAGCGACTATATACCATATATGTGTGAAGGTTAATCGGGACTAATGTAAGCGTGTAGCATTCTTTACCAGTAAAGTTGTCGGTTTTATAGTGACGTTTTGATTTTATATTTTCTATATAATATCTTGATTGCATAAATTCCCCTCTGGACAAAGTACCGTAAGTTCCGAACAACTAATTTACGATTTTCGTAAACAATATTCTTAGCTTTTCTAATTAAAAAAAACTGCTTTAATTAATTAAAACAATCTTGAAAAAATAAGAACTGTACCTACATAAAAAATACGGTTAAAAATAAAACAGTAATCTTTTCCTGAAAACAAAACTGTTGATAAATAACCTTCCAAAACAATCGTGAAAACAATAAACAAAACAGTTCTATTAAGCCACAATACGGAAGGTTTTTGCTTTTTTATTTAGTATATTTCTGTTTTTTACTCGTTGTATGATTGTTTTAAAATTAGTCTGCGGCTGTTATCGCGCTCGTCTTAATTTGAATATTACCGGTCGCCCGATCCATTATTGACGAGATATCCCGGCCATCTAGATAAAATGCTCTTAGGCTACTTGTTAAAATACTTTCTTTTTTTTTTTGCTTCCATACTTTAATTTCCTGACTTTCACGCACGTCTGAAATTCACGGTCTTGTTTTAGGCGCAATTACCGATTTCTTTATACACACATTACCTGAACAACAGTTTTGACATACATTTCCTTGCATATGGATCAGAATTCGGTGGAGTATTTTTTTTTAATTTCTTTTTTTCAGACTGATTCTCGAGATTACGCTCATGTGAAGTTTTTTTTTCCTGTGGATAAATTTATGAATTAGGTAAACCTCAACAGTGTGTTTTTAAATGACCCATTTATTAGGTTTTAGACTATTCTGATTAAGAAAATCGTATTCAAATTGTGATGAGACAAGTACTTAAAGAGATATAAACACCTGTATTATTCACTGCATTTTGTTGTGTGTGCGCACGCGCGATAAACAAATATAATTCACTTTTACTGACAGGGCTACCCCACATTTCCTAACATTTGCGATTAGGTATGATTAGAACGATTACCACAGTAAAATTTAGGAGAATGATTTTACCCTCCCCAATAAAAGGGGGTGTCTAGTAAAAAAGCGGTTATTTACGTGAAAATATTAAGGGAATCTCTTCCCACAGCAATTCTTACGATGAAGAGGTGGTGGGCATCAATTGCGAAAGTCATTCTTTATATAGGGAGTGTGGGATGCCTATTCAGGACGCCGTTCTTTACATCACAATACTCAAAGAAGTGGGGTGTAAAAGTCGTAATTTTTTGTTCTACACGTTAAAAAAGACGACATAAAACTGAAATTTACTTTAATACTATTGGTGGTCCAGTTTCAAAGAAATTCACTTCGGATGTTACCATGCAATTTGGATGTTTACTTTTCTATCCTTTTTTTTTTACCTTCCCTTACTCTATGACTTTTAATTACTCAATCAATTTTTACTTGTGATTTTCCATGTCTCACTGACTTTAGCGAATAAGGTGTAAACCATTATCACTATTTGCTAATATTTTCTCCTCTGAAGAAGTGGGAGACATCGAAATCCTATAGGATGAGGAGTTAAATAATTCTAATGTAATCTTTGTCTTACATAGAATAATAACAATCTTCTGATCTGGAACTCAAACATTTCACGTCCTAATTGTTTAAATAAATTGAATGACTAAAATTTGTATATATATATATATATATATATATATATATATATATATATATATATATATATGGGATGTATCGAACAGGTGTAGCTACATATATTTATTTCAGTCAATAGCTCTGTCTCTTCTCTCTGTGTCTCTCTCTTTCTCTCTCTCACTCCCTCTCTTTGTGAGTGTATACCTATAGTGAAAGGAATATTATTTTAAAGGATATTCAGAGTGAGAGTAAAATAAATTAGATCGACCAAATTTCAGTTTGATTCATACCATCTAATCTTTCTACTTTTTCGAATATTTTCACTATTATTATTCATAAAAATGTAATTCTAATCAATTTCCGTAATTACATATTCAGACCACCAAATAATTCTTTTGGAGTAGAAAAAGGGTAAGGTATTTTTTGTCATGACATCCCGTTTGTTGGGGGTTCTCCTTCCCTTGCATAATAGAAACTTTCTGCTGATCACTTAAGTTTAATTTTTATGCTTTTAAATGTTGTTAAAATCAGTTCATTATTTCAAATATTAAAACTATTTAAATGTGAATCGTTTTTTTTTTTCGCTTTAGATTGCATATAGTGTAATTTTATAAAGGCTTTACATAACGCATAAAATATATGTTTTTTTTAGTTGTTCCTTACTTCTAAATTCCATTATGTATATATATATATATATATATATATGTATATATTTATAATTATATATTTATATATATATATACATCAGAATATATATATATATATATACATAAGAATATATATATAAGAATATATATATATATGTATATAAAAATTATTTCACTTCGTATATGTTTTGTCATTTTATTGATCATTGTCTGTGTCTTTGTTGAAAATCCATGAAAAATATTCATCAGAAAGGGTACATTATACAGATACCACAGGTGTTTAAATTATTTTAAAACTTTTTATATATATCAATACTTATTATATAGCCACCCGAGGGCATCATTGTGCATATTGTTTGCGAATCAATTAATACGATGATGTTATGTTTATTCGTTTTATCGGTATTGGCCATTTCTTCGGTTTAATTATGTTAACATGTAATGTATGTATTCTTCTATTTTAATAAAATATTTATTGTCAAACTCCGGAATATTTCCGCAAACCCTGTATGCAAGCCACAACCGTAGCATGTTTTAGCTCCGTTTATCATGGCTCTGTTGAAGTCATAATTTTAAATTATATTTTTGAGTATAGATTCATTCTAATCTTGTTTATTTTTTGTCTCAGTTGTTCACTATTATCATCCAGAAAAGATGTAATTCCAATCACTTAAGCTTGACTTTTTGGCTTTGCAAATGCTGTTAAAATCAGTTCACTATTTCAAATATTTAAACTATTTCATTGAAAATGGTTTTCTTGGTTTTAGATGGAAGCTCACTAAAATGTAAGTTTCAATTGATTTATATGAAGTACTCACTCCACTACTCAATGGTTTGTTTGATATTCCGTGGTGATGTTCAAATTTGAAGGAACTATTTCCAAGTTGAAAAGAAAGAGTCCTGAATTCTATAATATATAACTAAGAAAGGTCGGAGATTATATCAACGAAAATGTTGTAAAAATTACACTCCAAATGAGAACAGTAGCCCTAAGAATCCAAAAAATATGAATCCCTTTAAAAACATTTTTTAAAGACACATGTAATGACTATGATATATGTTATTTACGTCACTAAATGGCTCCCAATTCCTATTATTATGAGTTGATGCTAAGCTATGATTACAACATTTAATACATGTTTAATTCCTCATACCTTGGTGAAATGTTACATCGTTGTTTATATATAATAGTATCATGTGCAAAACTGTTCTTTAATCTTACATATAATTTATGTAACGAAGTATAAGTTACCAATTCATTGCCCCTTCTTTTTATGGGTGTCTAGTTTACATTTTCTAGTGAAAAATGACGTTAGCTATCTATTTAAATCTAAATATCTAGTTTAAAAAGTCAAACAAAAATAAAGCCATTAAAATCAACAAAAATATGAAATACATGTAAATCGACAACATATATATGTGTATATATATAAATATATATGTATGTATTTACATATATACATATATAAAAGCAGCAATCGTTCATTCATGTATATATATTCATTTATTTATGTACTTATGTTTAATTAGTGTAGCAAACAAAATGCTTCATTACAATTTAACATCAAGATAAAGGGAACTACACTTCAGCAAATTTTAGAAAAATTCGATCAACAATCAAAGAAAAGGGAAAAATAGTAATATTGCTCAAAATTAATTGCATAAAAATCTTCTTCAACTTTCCAGAAAATCATTGCATAAAAATGTTATTCATCATATTCAATTCATTTAATGTTTTAAAAAGTAAATGACAGAAGATTGTGGTAGTTTGGTCTTGAAAATCTCTCATTTTCCAATAAAATGAGAGATCGATCGTTGATTAAATTGATGAAATAACGAAGTCACTGGAAACAATTAAGGCACGCTGAAAGATAAGAATATAAATTATATATAAATTCTTAATTAATACTTATAATCTGAACATCGTGTAAAAATTATGTTATAAAAGCAAAAATTATATATATATATATATATATATATATATATATATATATAATGCAAACCATAAGAATTCTACAAACCAACACGAATAGCTAAATCGAACAAAGAAAATATGGAATAATAAAAAGATAAATCAGTTACAAAAAAAGAAATCATACGAATATATTAAAGTTATATAATTTATGAATTGTATGCCAATACACATATACGCAATAATAATGTTATAACAATACAATTTATTAGTAATTGATTAACATACCAATCCATTCGAATTATATTTACGTAAATGCGCTAAGAGAATTGTTTAATACTCATGTGAAAGTTATATAAAAGTGATATATGAAATGCTGTACAAGTTAGATGAGTTATATAACAATGAAAGTAACAGAAAAAGAATGATGATGAGAAATAAATTTTGGAAATATGTTTCACTCGACAGCCAGTATTATATAGAAAACCGAATTCCTATTGGTCTAAATTTGAGGAAAAGGAGAGGAAAGGTCACTTAATAAGCAAAATACATGTTATATTTAGTTTTTATTATCAGTATTCGTTTTCAGGTATGAAATAACTTTCTAAAGTCAGCTGCTCCAGGATACAATTTGACTTTATAACTATTACTGATAAACGAACGCGTTTTCGTTTTCAAATTAATTCATATTTGACAAACTTATTTCAAACTGAGTAGATCTAGTAAATAAAAGGTTATGGTGTTTTGCCGCTGATAAGCGTAATAAAAATCCCTCGTCTTTTATGTATTTCGCTAAATTGTCGTTTCTCTTCTATTTTATCACTAACATACTATACTCACACAAACATTTTCAAACGATTCTAAAGAAAAAATAAACGGTTATTCTCTTTAAATATTGATTTACTGCAAACCATTTTTCAAAACCTCTGTATGCAATGTAATCTTCCACTTTAGTTTCGGATTAGGCAATACCTACCCATTAGTTCGATCCTCTATGATTCTACAAATATTTTCGAGTGCAAAGTAATATTGCGCAGCTACTGTTTACTTTTCTGGTATCGTAAAGCTATATTTTCTTTTGATTTAGCTAAGTAGTCTTTTCTAGTTTTGTTTTGCACAAGTCTCATTGCAACGGCGTCATTTTATTTCAAATCTCATATGACTGGGACGAATCATGTTTGTTTGTGTTTATACTCTTCGACTCTTTAATATTTTCTGGATGTTCATAAACCACTGCTGATTTCTCAAATATGGCTTGCCTTTCCTTTAATTCTAATTTACTGTAATATTAAATATTTAGATTAATTGAGCTATTCTTATTGTCTAAAGCAATATTTTCACAAAATCTCGCTCGCGTCAGCTCCGATTTACTTCGGGGGTATCTTGCCGAACTAATGTATCTTGAAAGATTCCTGAGTTCGACATCTGAGTATTATCGAGCTGAACAAGATACACCAGAATCAAAATCGGAGGTTCCATCCGCCGAAACTTTTGAAAACTTTACCCAAGATGAGAATAGTAGCCTGTGAAAATAAAAAAAAATGTCTAACATCATCTCAACAAATAAAAAACATATTATCCTATTACATTATTGGCAATTCTTCAGTTATGTTGCTAGTATCCATAACATAATTGCTTTACGCTAATTTCTATGTTTCATAATTCTTTCAAATTGTTTTGTGGTTTAGTACGGCTTTCAAATACGATTCTATACTAAGTGTCGCATATACTGTTTCATTAAGGGCAATTATATTGGTTCGTTTCAGTAATAAATCCTGAGGTTTATCATCGCAACATTTTCATCGTATTTTAAACATATTCTGCTATTATAAATTCATGAAAAACATAATTTAAATTCAACAAAACACGATATGCAAAAATGGCATCGACGAGAATAGAATTCAAGATACTTGTTTTATAATTATGAATAATCGAATAATCAACCGATCGCAGACTTTCATTTCTGAAAATATCAAGGTGGAAATTCACATTTTTGATTTAGGATAATTTGAACACCTTTTAAATGCTTTAAGATTTGAATATATTGTTTTTTACTCTTTTTCACAAGAAACAAAGCATACTGCCAATTGGGCGTTAAAGGTTACTATTTGGCAGCGTGTCTAACAGGTAACTGTGAAAGTTGAGTATGGATATGTTTCCTCACAGTACATTTAAACTTCTGCAGATGAACACAATAAGGGGCACAGGAGATAGTTTCAAAGCATAACAGTTCAATGGAAGAATCGTTCGAATGAAAGGCTTTCCAGCATCTAGGGAAGTCAAATGTCAAGAGTGGGATTTATTGCTATGATATTACACGAGCATTGCTAAAGTCCACAATAGATTCATGTTGCCGGTGAATGTAAACCGAGCAATTTGAAATATGACCTCTCAGGTTGTGTGTTATTTAGCATGGCAATCGACGGTTTACAAGGTTTTTGTAGTTGTGAACAAAAGCTTGGGAGGCCTTTGTAGCATTAAATTTTACCAGCCATTAACAAATCAATTCCACTTCGATAATCAGTGTAAATTGTTCTATGCTCAGTATCTAGTTGGATTGGTCGCATTTAAATGTGGGAAATACATTTCACAGTATGGTTTTACACATTGACAAAAATACATAGCATCATTTATTCAGGAATCTATCGTTGATTAGAAGCATATTTACCGATACTTATCTGATAAATCTTCTCGGAAGAAATGCACTCTAGAGAACATTTGACGTTCGACGATCACGGCCAGAATTTTACAATGTTTTATTTAGTTGCAATCAATTAATTAGTTAAGCTATGTGAATTATCTCATAAGTGCACAACTACTCTAATCATTTTTATTAGATATACATTTCTTGACTGAAGCTTTATTCAGGATAGATGACTCCCTATAATCATAAGTAATCTTTGTATACGTTACGGTCATATTCTAATAATATGTATGAAACATAATTAAAATAACCAATTAGTAATTGAATACATATGAAAAACTGCTGCCGATAATATCTTATAGCGCATTATATCTTGCAATATACAAAAACAAGTGCATCTGTGGGCACAGGAACTCACATTTACGGACACACAAGCATACACACATACGGACATGCAGTAATAAAATTCTGTACTTAGTAAACAAAATTATATATATATATATATATATATATATATATATATATATATATATATATATATATATATATATATATATGTATTTATTTACCAGTGGTGAAAAAACCGGACTAAAGTGCTCAATGTGTAGTCAGAGCAGTATATAGGAAATTTATTACTGTGAGTCCAGAATGAGTTTACAAATTGTTTCAGCTAGAGGAAAATCCTCAAAGAGAGGAAAGATCCAACTAGCATCATCAGAATTAATAGATGGACTAAGTTATAAAGTCAAATATAAATGGAAAGATCGTAGATAAAGGGGAGTTAGAAAAGAAGGGGGAGTGGTGGGGAGAGGACGTTGGAGTTTAAAGTAGTAGGAGTGTATTAAAAAAAGAGAGGGGTTTATAATTAAATATTAATTATGTGTAAATTCTTATATACGTGTTTTTAACGGTTTAAACTTAAAAGACGCTACTTTTGTTGATAACGGCATAAGTAACAGTTAATTTAAAGGACCACAATGGCAACAGGTTGGAGAGTTAATGTTAGTGAAGGAACGGGTTGAAAATGGGGTTTAAAGTAATTTAGCCGGGCGGGGAGAGATTGAAAGATATTTATTGTTTATAAAATGGAAAGAAAAAGAAAAGGAAAAATAAGTTAATGAATTATACTTTACAGGTTTATTTTGATAGTGTAATGATATATATAATTAAATATAATATATATATAAATAAATTAGCCGGGCAGGTAGAAATTATACGTTACAGGTTTATTTTAATGAAATAAAATAAAATAGGTGAAAGCTTAAGTAAGTAACTTAAATAATAGAAAAAAACATTTTTAATAAGTAACACACAAATACAAGCACACGCATAAATATGTACAGCAAATGCACATACGTAAATGGGGGAAAAGCACATGCGTGATCACACATACATATATATATATATATACATATATACACAAACATACATATACAAACACATATTTATATATGTACACATACACAGATACGTAAAAATACACGCATATATACATATATAAACATATATGCAAATACACATACATCCAGATGCAAACACTTACACATACATATATATATATATACATATACATACACATACATATATAAATATAAATTAGCTGGGGGGGATTGAAAAATATTTTATAAATAATTTTTAAATTTTCAGGCGTTGTAGTTGAAGGAAAGAGAGAAAGAGAAAAATATAAATTAATGAATTATAATTTACAAGTTTAGTTTACTAATATAGAAATAGGTAAGAATATCAGTAAGTTAATCAAATAATAATAAATTCATAAAATTATTAGGGAGATATTTATAATAAGTGAATAAAACACATACACACAGAAAAACACACACACAAATATACATGTAGAAGATACGTACACAAATACAAATATATATAAACACATACATATACACACATGTAGAAGATACGCTTAAACACAAATACATATATATATATACATACATATACACACATATATATACACACATATAAATGCATACATACACACACATATACATACATATACACACACATACACTCATTCATATATATATATATATATGCACATATATATACATATATATATATATATATATATATATATATATATATATATATATATATATATATATATATATAAATTAGCTGGGCAGGGAGAGATTGAAAAAATTATTTTTTTGTATTTAATTTATTATTTATATTTTACTGGATTGTCGGGCGTTAAGTTGAAAGAAAGAAATGAGAAATAGAAGGGTAAATAGGTGAATTATACGTTATAGGTTTATTTAATAAAGTAAAAAAAAAGGAAGGGTATCAGTAAGTTAATTAAATAATAAAAATTAATATAATTATTAATAAAATGTAGATAGTAAGTAGATAACAAAAACACACAAATACATACACATGAGTACACATGTAAAAAATACACACATCAATGGGGGAGGAGCATGTGCTTGAGTATATGTACAAACACAAATACGAAAAATATGTGAATAAGCTTCGTGTTAAAAAATATGATATTTATTATTGAAAGAATTAGTAAGAGGAAAATATAAGAGAAAAGTGTATTATATATGTTATATGTAGATGGTAAATTAAATAATTAATTAAAATAGAAGGTAAGTAAATGATTAAATGTTAACAAGTAGATAATAGACCGAGAGGCAAGTCAAAGGATACCAATTGTGATAAGTACGTAATTGAAATAATAGAAATCGAGACCTAACTATGGAAATAGCCAATAAGAAACTATGGGGCGAGAACCTTTAAATAATGCCATAATGAGTGATTAAGGCAAATGGGGGGGGTACAAAAATGAGTTTGGTAAAGAGAGATGCAGCTAAAAAATGGTGGGATAAATAGGTGGGGGTTCTGTAGAGGGGTTCTTTTAAAATGAATGGGGGACTATATAGTTTAGGTTGTAAATAGGGTGTGTGTAATTCGTTAGTGTTAGATTTTAGGGGTGGGTTATAGTTATTATTAGAAGGGTGAGAAGTTGCTTAAGAGGTGGGATTTATAATGTTTACAATTAAGTGAGGTTTCAGTTTTTTTATTTAGAAGTTTATCTCTATCTCTAAAATTAGTAATCAGTAATTTTTCAGTTAAGCATAAATAACATGGGGAGTTTAGTGATTTACAGGTACTAGCTCTATTAAGAATTCCCCAGCTAATAATTGGGGTGAGGTTGTTTCGGGTAAGTAGTAGATAGTGGTTAGTTAATGAAGTACTATTGGGGTGGTTGGGGTTATTTAGGGAGCATTTATGCACTCTAAATCTGTCTTTAAACGTGGTGCTTGAGAGGCCAATGTAATTTTTTTTGTTTTGTGGGTCTTCAGCAGGGGCAATAGTTGCTTTGTAAACTACATTTGTTGAGAGACAATTTTGCTGGAGCGGGCATTGGGGTTTGTTAAGATAGTTACACTTATTTTGACCATTGTTATTATAGTTGTGGTTATTTAGTATTTTATTGTTGTGTTTTTTAATTTTATTTTCTAGATTATTTGTGCAACTGTAGCTAAGCTTAACAGTGTTCTTATTAAAAATTTTATGTAGAATATTACTAGGGGGGAAGTGGTGATTAAGAAGCATCAAGAATTTTTTTACCTAATTTAGTTTTTATCATATTATTATAGGGAGGGTTAAACCAGAGGACTTTGCAGGATCTGTTATTCCTATTTGTATTGTTGGGTTTATTAGGGCCCAAGTATGTAATATTAGGGTTGGAATATCCAGATTCCTTTAAAGCATTTTCAAAGAAGGGTTTGTGTAGGTTAAAAATGCTGGAGTATGATGAGTTTGTGCTAAGCCTTTTTTCTATTCCAACCCTAATATTAATTTGCCTTAATCACTCCTTATGTCATTATTTAAAGGTTCTCGCCCCATAGTTTCTTATTGGCTATTTCCATAGTTAGGTCTCGATTTCTATTATTTCAATTACGTACTTATCACAATTGGTATCCTTTGACTTGCCTCTCGGTCTATTATCTACTTGTTAACAACTAATTATTTACTTACCTTCTATTTTAATTAATTATTTAATTTATCATCTACATATAACATATATAATACGCTTTTCTCTTATATTTACCTCTTACTAATTCTTTCAATAATAAATATCATATTTTTTAACACGAAGCTTATTTACATATTTTTCGTATTTGTGTTTGTACATATACTCAAGCACATGCTCCTCCCCCATTGATGTGTGTATTTTATTACATGTGTACTCATGTGTATGTATTTGTGTGTTTTTGTTATCTACTTACTATCTACATTTTATTAATAATTATATTAATTTTTATTACTTAATTAACTTACTGATATCCTTACTTTTTTTACTTTATTAAATAAACCTATAACGTATAATTTACCTATTTACCCTTCTATTTCTCATTTCTTTCTTTCAACTTAACGCCCGACAATTCAGTAAAATATAAATAATAAATTAAATACAAAAAATTATTTTTTTCAATCTCTCCCTGCCCAGCTAATTTATATATATATATATATATATATATATATATATATATATATATATATATATATATGTATATATATGTGCACATATATATATGTGTGTGTGTATGTGCGTGTGTATATGTATGTATATGTGTGTATGTATTTATATGTGTGTATATATATATGTGTGTGTATATGTATGTATATATATGTATTTGTGTTTGTGCGTATCTTCTACATGTGTGTATATGTATGTGTTTATATATATTTGTATTTGTGTACGTATCTTCTACATGTATATTTGTGTGTGTGTGTGTTTTACTGTGTGTATGTGTTTTATTCACTTATTATAAATATCTCCCTAATAATTTTATGAATTTATTATTATTTGATTAACTTACTGATATTCTTACCTATTTCTATATTAGTAAAATAAACTTGTAAATTATAATTCATTAATTTATATTTTTCTCTTTCTCTCTTTCCTTCAACTACAACGCCTGAAAATTTAAAAATTATTTATAAAATATTTTTCAATTCCCCCCCTCCCAACTAATTTATATTTATATATGTATGTATATGTATATGTATATATATATATATGTATGTGTAAGTGTTTGCATCTGGATGTATGTGTATTTGCATATATGTTTATATATGTATATATGCGTGAATTTTTACGTATCTGTGTATGTGTACATATATATATGTGTTTGTATATGTATGTTTGTGTATATATGTATATATATATATATATATGTATGTGTGATCACGCATGTGCTTTTCCCCCATTTACGTATGTGCATTTGCTGTACATATTTATGCGTGTGCTTGTATTTGTGTGTTACTTATTAAAAATGTTTTTTCTATTATTTAAGTTACTTACTTAAGCTTTCACCCATTTTATTTTATTTCATTAAAATAAACCTGTAACGTATAATTTCTACCTGCCCGGCTAATTTATTTATATATATATATTATATTTAATTATATATATCATTACACTATCAAAATAAACCTGTAAAGTATAATTCATTAACTTATTTTTCCTTTTCTTTTTCTTTCCATTTTATAAACAATAAATATCTTTCAATCTCTCCCCGCCCGGCTAAATTACTTTAAACCCCATTTTCAACCCGCTCCTTCACCTATTTTATTTTATTTCATTAAAATAAACCTGTAACGTATAATTTCTACCTGCCCGGCTAATTTATTTATATATATATTATATTTAATTATATATATCATTACACTATCAAAATAAACCTGTAAAGTATAATTCATTAACTTATTTTTCCTTTTCTTTTTCTTTCCATTTTATAAACAATAAATATCTTTCAATCTCTCCCCGCCCGGCTAAATTACTTTAAACCCCATTTTCAACCCGTTCCTTCACTAACATTAACTCTCCAACCTGTTGCCATGGTGATCCTTTAAATTAACTGTTACTTATGCCGTTATCAACAAAAGTAGCGTCTTTTTAAGTTTAAACCTTTAAAAAACACGTATATAAGAATTTACACATAATATTTAATTATAAACCCCTCTCCTTTTTTTTAATACACTCCTACTACTTTAAACTCTAACGTCCTCTCCTCACCACTCCCCCTTCTTTTCTAACTCCCCTTTATCTACGATCTTTCCATTTTTATTTGACTTTATAACTTAGTCCATCTATTAATTCTGATGATGCTAGTTGGATCTTTCCTCTCTTTGAGGATTTTCCTCTAGCTGAAACAATTTGTAAACTCATTCTGGACTCACAGTAATAAATTTCCTATATATATATATATATATATATATATATATATATATATATGATGTATAGTTATGTTTACGAAGACAATATATAGACGCACACACATATACATATATGTATATATATATATATATATATATATATATATATATATATATATACGTTATATCTATTAGTAAATTGTAAACGATTGACTGCCCCTTTATTTTTTAATCTGCATTAATCTGGAAAAAACAGATTACAATCAGTAGTGATTTTCGAATACAGTCGTTACAATCTTATATGGCTTCCCTGATTACTCGCTTTGAATAAATATATTAAAAAAAAACCTTTAACAACAATTTGAAAAAACACTTTTTTAACAATACTCTAAATATATAAATTTTACAGGAATGCATGAACTTAAACATGGCAAAATGTTACTCTTGCTATCATGACGTAAATAAATATTTTGCTTTTCTATCGCACCAACCCATCAGAGTTTATGAACGTGTCTTTCTATACTTCTACTTATTACTTATATTTCTTATTACTATACACTTCTTTGAAACATAAACATTGTTATTTTTTACAGTGTGGAAACTGTAAATAATTGTAAGAGATGAAATAAAGTGGAGGAGATGTAAAATTCTTTTCACGGATTTTCTTTAAATACTTCTGTAATATCGCAACAAAGGCAAAATAATGAATGTGGAGTTCTTTATCCGCCGTAAAACAACAGCAACAACAACAACAACACAGACTGCAATTCTTTTTACGTTTAAGATCGTTCCTGATATAACAGCGAACGATGAATACGATACAAGATTAACCGATATGACGATATTATTTTATATGATTTTTATTTTATATAGCGATATATGTTTTAATTTTGTAAAAAACATATTAATTAAAAGATAAACCACATATACTCATTCGAAAAATAATAAATATCTATAGATTGCATTTACGTTATCATAAACACTACCACATGTCTGCACTTTAAAAAAATTAAAACATATGAACGTTTTTTTTTTAAGGTGTCGATAATTTAAACACGATACAGAATGCTTTCATGATTAAAACACTTTTATATACATATTCGGAAACATTTACAATTGCCTTAATCTGCGAAGAATTCTCCAAAAAATAAAAATTCCAGATAACAAAAATTCCAAAATTATTTGAAAATGAATACGTTCAGAAGTTTATATTTCATAGTCCGGATTCAATTATTATTAGCGCAATCTAGGAAGACATTTTTATACAAGAAAACATTTCAGATAAGGAATACTGAATAATTTACACTTTGTTATATATACTTCCGGAACATTTATAATTACTTTAATCTAAGAGGGATTCTAAAATAAAGGCAAATTACTTAATACGATACTCAATGAATAAAATAGTTTAATATAGAATTCGGTACATTCACAATTTTTCCTGCTGAATACGTCCAAAACTGTATATTACTTCGCCAGAACAAAGTGATTGCACGTATCATATCTATCTATCTATCTATCTATCTATCTATCTATCTATCTATCTATCTATCTATCTATCTATCTCTCTGTCTATATATATACATATGTATATATTTATATATATATATATATATATATGTATGTATATAGATATATTAAATAAGGAAACATGAAAACTAACGATAAGCAAATAAACTAAAACAGGTTTCCTTATTTATTTCGGAGTAATTCTCCAACAAAAGACAATAAAATTAAACCGAATAATTTAACGATTTTCATAAAACATTTAGATATTTAAATTACTTTAAACCTGAATACGTGTAAAATGTTATATTAATAAATCCAGACACTCTTAAACCAGGAAATGTTACAGATGAGTAAAATCGAATACTTCAAATAAGTTTATATGAGTATTCCGTGAGAATGTCTTGCTTAGGGTGTATCCTCAAATAAATAAGAATTACATATACATTTTTAAACGACAACATTAACTAGTTACATTTACATTTACAAAACAATGAAAAAAGTACAGATGACATGAAGTAAACATTATAAAACTTCAATATTTTTATAATCATTCATGAAATATTTATCAAACTTAATGCCACGTATGCCGAATATATATATATTTATATATCTAGTCCGATTTATGCATATATATATATATATATATATATATATATATATATATATATATATATATATATACATATCTGTGTATGTATATAGTCCGAATTGCGCACTCACACACACACACACACGCACGCACACACACACACACGTATATATATATATATATATATATATATATATATATATATACATATATATATATATATATATATATATATATATATATATATATATATATAGTCCGAATAGCACGTATTCCTATACGTCAACACAGAAAATAAATAGAGAAAAGACATCAGGATTTATATATTTTTTGTATTGATTTTTAGTCGTATATATATGCATATATACATGTTTATATACATACATATATATATATATATGTTTAATTTTAACAGAAAACAGAGTATAAAGAGGAAATGAGACATACGACATATAATCAATTATGTAAGGTTAAAAATGTACGATTAAATAAAAGGCAATTTGCCTATATATTACTTCCACGGGTAAGTACACACACTCAACCACAACCACACATACACACACACAATATATATATATATATATATATATATATATATATATATATATATATATATGTAATTAAGCATCCGCACACATCTTACATCTTCGAACATTACTACACGAAAATTAAGAATAAAATCGTTTTTTGTAAAGGCTCTTATGCCGTAATACTTTTTACCCACCTTCACACAACGCAGTACGACAAATAAATAATTTTAATAAAATTATGCATCTGACAACAGCATAAAGCACACGCAAATTTCTAGTTTATCGAAAAATGTAAGAGACCCCCTAACGGTTGAATATATATTTTCCCGCTAGAATATCTGTCTGTTGTCTGTCTCTCTCTCTTTATATATATATATATATATATATATATATATATATATATATATATATATATATATATATATATATAAAAGTGAAATTGTGTGCGTGTTTCTTTCTGTGTGTATACCTTTCCCTATCAATATACTCTATCAATATTCAATCTATATACTCGAAATTTGACATAAAATGTATTGAGATTTCAAAAACCTTCTAATCGCTTTTCGGCCAGAAATTTGGCTGTTAAGGGCGCAAAGCTTTACGATGTGACCGTTGAAAACTCTACCAAACTCTTCTGCTAATTTTGGATCTACCCGCTTGAAATTTTAGATGTAGGTTACCTTGACACGAAGCAAACATTTTAATATATATATATATATATATATATATATATATATATATATATATATATATATATATATATAAACACTAGATATGGTCCGAGGAAAGCTGAACTATATATATATATATATATATATATATATATATATATATATATATATATATATATATATATATATATATATATATATAGTCTAAGAAGCTTTGAATAAAAAATAAATGCAGAAATAAAACTAAAGAATGCAGTTTAAATTTCCGGAAGGACAAAAAATATTTTAACTTTAACTTATTGCAGACTTAGCACCTCATCCGACTTCTAAAATGTTTATAATGACAAAAGAGGATTCATTTATATAAGGATGAAGAAAGAAAAAAAAAGCCTTTACTAAAACTGTTTCTTAGCATTTCCATAGGCTGATTTCGTAAATATATATATATATATATATATATATATATATATATATATATATATATATATATATATATATATATATATATATAGTCATCCCCGGAAAGACCTGTTTCTTTGTATCTAAACTCATCAGTTAGCCAAGAAAAGAAAATACCTCAAGCCAGTATCAAAACTGGAGAGTCGGCGATTCTCACCTTTACGCTATTCAGCAGCTGCTATGCTAGGTAGTGTTTAACAATATTTTGATACACACACACAAACATATACACACACACACACAAACAAACAAACAAACAAACACGCACACACATACACACACATCGCTTAGTTTCGAGTGGCCACCCAGTACCTGTTTTACAATTCGTCCCTAAAACGATTTTTTTTTTTGTAAACTGTTTTCATGGTTTTTCTTCAGATTTCTATCGTTTATATTATTAATATTTCTTTATGAAATTAACAAATCAGTCTATAAATTATACAGCTTATCTGACAAAAGTTTATTAATGATAAAGCACGGAGATGGGGGGCATGACAAAGTTGCCAGTTATATTTCTGTGCTGGCCAGTAGGCCAAAACATAAATACGTTTTACTTTAAAAACTCTAGAACCTGTAGAGATTACTGCTCTAAAGTTTCACATGGCTTCATCCCGGATAAATTCATGCTCATTTTTGTAGGTGTAAATTTATGTTTCATCAAATATATCTTGGCATTTATAACTGTTCAAGTTACATTTATATTGTGTGATTCATCTCTTCTCAGTAGCTTTCATGCATCCCCAAATATTATTAGATAAATTTTCCTCTTTAAAAGTGTTCTTGACATATTTGTACTTCTTACGTATTGATATGAGGTTGTTTTTACCAATATGCGGCCCCCTAGATTGCATTTATCTGAGTGGATAATAATATCAAGTTTCTGTTTTGTTTTTTTGCTTTAGCAACATGCGTTATTTTTAATAGTGTTCTTTCATAAGTCACACATCCCTGTAAATTATATCTCCTTAAATTTATCTCACGTATAGGAAGAGATATACTTACAGACAAATCTTTATTAGCAAGAGACATTTTGGCCATCAAATATGAGTGTTTTAAAAAACACCCATATTAAGGGAGCACCTGTTTACCTGATTAATTTAATTAAAGTCTTCTTTAATCTCTCTCTGTCAGCTTTCAATTTTTTATAGCTAGTTGGAAGATCCTTACTTGTTCCATAGACTACATATTTTGTCAATATTTTGTCAGGGTTGATCCATGCACTTCAAACTGTTTAGCTATGGACTTAAGTGATTGGCTATTTACCTTCCTCATAACAATCGATTCCCCTATTTTCATTGGTGTAGTTGGCACTTTTATAATTCCTATGAAATATGAATTTCGAGAAAACAACGAGATTAGATTAGTGTAATTCTAGAAATATTAAACTAAAGAGGGCTGGACCCATTTTTTACCCTTATTTTTTTTTAATTAAAAACAAAATATTTATTTGCTTTCTATTACAAGTTGCTAGGAAAATTTTAATGGTTATCGCATTTACCTCTGATATAAATATCACAATCCGAAAAAAAAGACAACAATTTTAAAATAAACAAAGTTTTGAGGGAAAATTTATAAAAATGTACAAGGTGACCACTCGAAGCTGAACAATGCCGCACACACACGCACACACAAACATATATATATATATATATATATATATATATATATATATATATGCATACAAGTATATATATACACACACGTGGGTACTTCCATATAAATAATAAACAAATATATTGACACAGACAATATATATACAGTGGGCAAAATAAGTGTTGAACACATCACATTATTCTTTATTTAACACAATTTCATGCAGCGAATGACGCGAAAATTTAATAAGAAATAGTTCCTAATTTAAAAATAACAATTAACTTTAGAAACTGGAACCTTTTAATGCATAATAAAAATGATATAATAAAAACTAGAATAGCCGGAAAAAATATTGGACACACTAACACAATTTCATCTAATATTTAGTTGAAACCCCCTTATTGGCTATTACAGCTTCGAGACGTTTTCTATACGATGAAACTAATTTGTGACAAGGCGAGATTTTGGCCCACTCTTCAACATATTTTCTTCAAATCCTGAATAGTACGTGGATCTCACTGATGGACTATGATTTTGCGCTCTCTCCATAGATTTTTTTATAGGATTTATGTCTGGTGACTGACTGGGCCCTTTAAGAACATCTATTTTGTTCTGGACGAACCAATCGGAGGTTATTCTAGCAGTATGTTTGGGGTCATTGTCTTGTTGAGAGATCCATCCATGTCGCATAGCTAACGCATTGGAAGCAGACAAGAGAGTATTTTCAAGAATTTACCGATATTTGGCTGTATTAATCTTTACATCTATAATATGAAGTGGCCTCGTACCATTTGAAGAGAAGCATCCCCAGAGCATGACATTTCCACCACCAAATTTACAGGGGGGGGGGTGTTTGGGATCGTGCGCTGTGCCATCCCTTCTCCATACTCGAGCTAGAGAGTTAATGCCGAAAAGTTCTACTTTCTTCTCATCGGACCAGATCACATTCTTTCCAGTAATCATGTGTTTTCAATAAGTGGTCTCTTGCAAACTCCAGACGAGCATTAACATGACATTTTTTTAGTAATGGTGTCTTTCGAGGTGTACGCGATTTAAGACTGTTGCGTCGGAGTATATTACTAATCGTTGGTTTCGTTACTGCTATTCCTGCTTCTTCCAAATCTTTCTGAAGTTCGCCTCGTGTGGTTCTCGGTTGCTGCTGAACTTTTCGTACAATCTTTCTCACTGCTCAATCCGAAAAATTGCGAGGAGCTCCTGTGCGCGGACGGTTCACGGTTGAATCATGAACCTTCCATTTCCTAATAAGGTTTCCTATAGTGCTTACATGGATTTTGAATTGTGCAGATATACGCCGATAACCAATTCAATTCTTGTGCTCAGCAATTTTATCACGGACGACTTGAGAGAATTCTTTACGTTTACTCATCCTGAGAGCCTTCACTCGTGGTGGCTTACTGGTGACTAACGTGTTCCAATATGACGTATAGTATGGTCTACAACAATCGAGAAACTTCTAAAGCGTATAATAGTGACGGCAAATTAAAATGCAAATAACAATTTCCAGCATTATTTATAAAAAAAGAATAATAAAATATTATTTAAAACATTGTGTCCAAAACTTTTTCCCGGCTATTCTCGTTTTTTATGATATAATTTTTGTTATGCATTAAAAGATTCCAATTTCTAAAGTTATTTGTTATTTTTAAATTAGTAACTATTTCTTGTTAAATTTTCGCGTCATTCGCTGCCTAAATTATATTATAAAGAATAATGGGAGGTGTCCAACACTTATTTTCCCCACTGTATATATTTAAATATATATATATATATATATATATATATATATATATATATATATATATATATATATATATATATATATATATATATATATATATATATATATATTGTGGTTATATAAGTACGATTTAATAAAGATGAATAATACTTGTGAAATATAAGTGCCTCAACTTTTATGGTAAACTTCACGTGCCATTTTTCCTACCAAATATAATTTTGTTTATTCCAAACGAAGCGAACTACTTGTGTGTTGACGTTTACCGACGTAACCCCCTTCTTTTAAGTGGCATGTGTATTAAACAAAATTTTACTTTCTGGAAGTTTATGGAAGAAATTGGATCAAATAATATTATCCACCAAACAAACTGACAATTCTAAAAGAAATAAATGTTGTATTTATCTCTTTAATTTGGTTGGATGTGTATATTTAGTAATTAACAAACCAGAATCAAACATAAATATTGCGATTCATATAATTAATTCATTGTTAATTATTAATCGAACATTTACATGAAAGTGAAATTGATGTTTACCTGCGCGATTTCAAACTTTGTATGTTCAAGCATAGTGTTGGAAGGTAATGTAAGTGGAAAATTAACACCTGAAAAAATGAAAATACAGTAATACATTTCTATTAGTTAAAACAAAACTCCCTAGAGTATATCTTTTTTTAGATTATATAAAGTAAATTTAGATTTTTGTCTATTTATTTTAATGATATAGCTTTTTATATTAAAACGCTGCACATACATGCTATTAAAAGTTAAATTTTTCACTAGTTTGGAGACGGAATGCGTTGTTGTGATAAGTGATTTTCTCTACTAATTCGCACTTTTTATTTTAAGATTCAAATATTAATAACTACATTTTATTTCAGAATTTAATTTATGTATTTCTGTTGTATTAAATGCTAGCTTTTTTTTTATTTTTATTTTTTTTTTCTCGTACATAAATGTTTATCTACCAAGTTGATCTTAAATATTGTATAATCAATCCATTATATTATCATTTTCAGTCCCCCACCCCTAATTTCTGGCTCCCATCTTATCTCGCAATTACTTATAACGTCACCAACTAACTTCGGAAGAACCCCCCCCCATCCGATTTTGTTTTATATCATAAGTTGCTTAAAACGTGATTAGTTAAAGTTCAGAATAAAATCACGCTTTCTCTTAACGGTTAATTTTAAAAAAAAATCTTCTGAACGCTATTAAAAGTTAAATTCTTCACTAGTTTGGAGACGGAATGCGTTGTTGTGATAAGTGATTTTCTCTACTAATTCGCACTTTTTATTTTAAGATTCAAATATTAATAACTACATTTTATTTCAGAATTTAATTTATGTATTTCTGTTGTATTAAATGCTAGCTTTTTTTTTTTTTTTAATTTTCTCGTACATAAATGTTTATCTACCAAGTTGATCTTAAATATTGTATAATCAATCCATTATATTATCATTTTCAGTCCCCCACCCCTAATTTCTGGCTCCCATCTTATCTCGCAATTACTTATAACGTCACCAACTAACTTCGGAAGAACCCCCCCCATCCGATTTTGTTTTATATCATAAGTTGCTTAAAACGTGATTAGTTAAAGTTCAGAATAAAATCACGCTTTCTCTTAACGGTTAATTTAAAAAAAAAATCTTCTGAACGCTATTAAAAGTTAAATTCTTCACTAGTTTGGAGACGGAATGCGTTGTTGTGATAAGTGATTTTCTCTACTAATTCGCACTTTTTATTTTAAGATTCAAATATTAATAACTACATTTTATTTCAGAATTTAATTTATGTATTTCTGTTGTATTAAATGCTAGCTTTTTTTTTATTTTTATTTTTTTTTTCTCGTACATAAATGTTTATCTACCAAGTTGATCTTAAATATTGTATAATCAATCCATTATATTATCATTTTCAGTCCCCCACCCCTAATTTCTGGCTCCCATCTTATCTCGCAATTACTTATAACGTCACCAACTAACTTCGGAAGAACCCCCCCATCCGATTTTGTTTTATATCATAAGTTGCTTAAAACGTGATTAGTTAAAGTTCAGAATAAAATCACGCTTTCTCTTAACGGTTAATTTAAAAAAAAAATCTTCTGAACGCTATTAAAAGTTAAATTCTTCACTAGTTTGGAGACGGAATGCGTTGTTGTGATAAGTGATTTTCTCTACTAATTCGCACTTTTTATTTTAAGATTCAAATATTAATAACTACATTTTATTTCAGAATTTAATTTATGTATTTCTGTTGTATTAAATGCTAGCTTTTTTTTTATTTTTTCGCACTTTTTATTTTAAGATTCAAATATTAATCACTACATTTTATTTCAGAATTTAATTTATGTATTTCTGTTGTATTAAATGCTAGCTTTTTTTTATTTTTTATTTTTTTTATTTTCTCGTACATAAATAAAAGTTAAATTCTTCACTAGTTTGGAGACGGAATGCGTTGTTGTGATAAGTGATTTTCTCTACTAATTCGCACTTTTTATTTTAAGATTCAAATATTAATAACTACATTTTATTTCAGAATTTAATTTATGTATTTCTGTTGTATTAAATGCTAGCTTTTTTTATTTTTATTTTTTTTTATTTTCTCGTACATAAATGTTTATCTACCAAGTTGATCTTAAATATTGTATAATCAATCCATTATATTATCATTTTCAGTCCCCCACCCCTAATTTCTGGCTCCCATCTTATCTCGCAATTACTTATAACGTCACCAACTAACTTCGGAAGAACCCCCCCCCATCCGATTTTGTTTTATATCATAAGTTGCTTAAAACGTGATTAGTTAAAGTTCAGAATAAAATCACGCTTTCTCTTAACGGTTAATTTAAAAAAAAATCTTCTGAACGCTATTAAAAGTTAAATTCTTCACTAGTTTGGAGACGGAATGCGTTGTTGTGATAAGTGATTTTCTCTACTAATTCGCACTTTTTATTTTAAGATTTAAATATTAATAACTACATTTTATTTCAGAATTTAATTTATGTATTTCTGTTGTATTAAATGCTAGCTTTTTTTTTTTTCGCACTTTTTATTTTAAGATTCAAATATTAATAACTACATTTTATTTCAGAATTTAATTTATGTATTTCTGTTGTATTAAATGCTAGCTTTTTTTTATTTTTTATTTTTTTTATTTTCTCGTACATAAATAAAAGTTAAATTCTTCACTAGTTTGGAGACGGAATGCGTTGTTGTGATAAGTGATTTTCTCTACTAATTCGCACTTTTTATTTTAAGATTCAAATATTAATAACTACATTTTATTTCAGAATTTAATTTATGTATTTCTGTTGTATTAAATGCTAGCTTTTTTTCATTTTTGTTATTTTTATTTTCTCGTACATAAATGTTTATCTACCAAGTTGATCTTAAATATTGTATAATCAATCCATTATATTATCATTTTCAGTCCCCCACCCCTAATTTCTGGCTCCCATCTTATCTCGCAATTACTTATAACGTCACCAACTAACTTCGGAAGAACCCTCCCCCCCATCCGATTTTGTTTTATATCATAAGTTGCTTAAAACGTGATTAGTTAAAGTTCAGAATAAAATCACGCTTTCTCTTAACGGTTAATTAAAAAAAAAAATCTTCTGAACGCTATTAAAAGTTAAATTCTTCACTAGTTTGGAGACGGAATGCGTTGTTGTGATAAGTGATTTTCTCTACTAATTCGCACTTTTTATTTTAAGATTCAAATATTAATAACTACATTTTATTTCAGAATTTAATTTATGTATTTCTGTTGTATTAAATGCTAGCTTTTTTTTTTTCCTCGTCCATAAATGTTTATTTATCTACCGAGTTGATTGCAAAAATAGATTACCTAATTGTACTCATTTTTAGTTCGTGGGAGGGGAATCTATCACCATACTTTCCCTTAAATATGTCCGTTGGACTTTTATTAAGTACAATACTTAATATTTTTTTTTTAATGGAGAGTAGAAAACGCATTGTGGATGTGTTATCGGCAGCTCCTGTTACTCTCGCTTCTTCTTATTTGTCCCTCAGTCCTCATTTTTTAAATGAGTGATTTTTCTGACAAAGGGAGAAGAAAAAGCTGTTTTCTAGGTTGGCAGTATTTTTGCGCGAACAGTTGGCAGAGTTGGTGGAAATTTTCTGTTTCTATGTCTATCCTTGTAGCCATGTCACTAGTAAGGGTGATGGAGGTAAACGTTTTGTCTGGGCTGACGTTATCCGCCTGATAGTCAGGGACCCGAACCTTGGATTAACCACTAAGGAGGCTGTCCTATCAGCAGGTGCAAAGTACTGGGGCTGCTGTATTGCCATTTGGTGAATGGAATCTGGACCATGCAGTAGCTTCTGGTGGGGCCTCTCGATGCCATACTAGTGGGTAATTGTTACGGCTTTACCTTATCATATGGTACAAAAAAAAATTCTTCGTTTCTTTTTCTCTCTTAGTTTCCCCTCTCTGTCCTGCTCTAAGTAAATCTGTCGACCTAGTCCACAAATTCCAAAATTTCATCATGACAAGTTTCAAGAAAAAATACACGATTAGACCCGGTTCTCCAACTTCCAACGTAGACCCCTACTACCATGTCTCCTTCTCCAACATCAGGGGTCTACGTTCTAACCTTCCAGAGGTTGACACCCAATTACAGGAGACTAAACCAGACCTTTTATTTTTAAGTGAAACTGGCATTGGACAGGCTATTTCCCTAGATGAGTTTGCAATTACAGGATACTCTAACTTAACTTCTAAATCTGACCCCCAAGAGCGCCATGGGCATGGAATATGTGCCTATATTAAAGATAGCTTTCCATGTGGGAGGGACATCTCCAGGGAAGATCCTAACTTACCCTATATGTGCTTCCGGGTTGCTTTAGCTCACACTACTGCATTTATATTTACTCTCTATCGCCCCCACAACAGCGGAGTTACTATCTTTCAAAGCATATCTGAGAACATTGACCAAGTCCTTTCTACTTATCCTTCAGCTAACATTCACGTATGTGGAGACTTCAATGTTCACAACGTCGAATGGTTGACCCACCAAAACAAGACCGATGATGAGGGGAGGTTCTGTCATGATTTCTCCATTGCCTATGACCTCACTCAGATTGTTCAGGAACCTACCCGTGTGCCCGATAATGACGGCCAGTATGCGAGCCTACTAGACCTTTTTCTCACAACTTGCCCTGAACTATGTTCAGTTTCTGTTCTGTCGCCTCTTGGATCTTCCGACCACTCTGTTGTATCAATTAAGATAAAAATGAAATGTAATAAGTCCCCAGACGTACCTCTTCATCGTACAGTATATCGATACACTAAGGCTGACTGGGATAGCTTCCGTACATTTATATCTGATCTACCTCTGCATTCCATGTTTAAAAAGGATGTGTCCTCTATAGTATTAGACCTAACTGAATGGTTAATTGTAGGTATTGACCATTTCATACCCTCTAAAAAGTTTCAGCAAAAACCTAACAGCCAGCCATGGTTCTCTCCAGAATGTGCTGCTGCCATTGCGCACAGAAATCACTTTTTCCACTGCTTCAAACGTAATAGATGT
The DNA here is from genome assembly GCF_053919585.1 of Euprymna scolopes. NCBI lineage: Eukaryota > Metazoa > Mollusca > Cephalopoda > Sepiida > Sepiolidae > Euprymna > Euprymna scolopes. The sequence goes on along the minus strand of NC_136486.1, from coordinate 66,345,010 downwards.
ATGGAAACTAAAGCCGTTTTCAGGACTGCCAGCAACCATTGTAAGAAAGTAATAAGGAACGCAAGAGAGTTGTATGCTCAATCTGTTAAGTCCAAAGTAGCGGCTTGGTTCCCACCAGTTTTGGCAAATAGCAAACAGAATCCTGAACAGAAGCGTGTGCTCCATCCCAACTATTATCAATGGACCTGAGGTAATCTCGTCAGCATCAGACAAAGCCAAACTCTTTGTCAAGAACTTTGCAGCTAATTCTACCCTTTGCGACCAAGACCGCCAACCCCCAATATTTCCTCTTGTATCAGAAAACACGCTATGTGATATACGTATATTTGTACGTGATGTTGCCAAGCTAATCAAAAACCTTGATTCCAGTAAAGCAACTGGCCCTGATGTATTCCAATTATAGTACTCAAAAAACTTCAACCTGAACTAGCGCCCATACTTACAAAACTGTTTAAACGTTGTCTTAAGGAGAATAGTTTCCCATCTCCCTGGAAAATCTCATCAGTATGCCCTGTATTTAAGAATTCAGGTGATCGCTCATCCCCCTCTCAGTACAGGCCAATAAGTCTCCTGTGCGTCATGAGTAAGTTGCTAGAATCTGTATTAAATACAGAAGTAATCAAACATCTCAACAAAAATAACCTTCTTAGTGACACTCAATATGGTTTCCGTTCTGCTAGATCTACAGCAGATGTCCTTACAGTTATATCGCATAGGATTAGCAAATCTCTCGACGGTGGCAATCTTTCTAGGGCAATTGCTCTTGACATATCTAAAGCCTTTGATAGGGTATGGCATAAAGGTTTACTTCATAAGATCGCTAGCTATGGTATAGCTGGAAAAGTCTTCTCAATTATTAAATCATTTCTTTCTGATAGGTTCATAAGAGTAGTAGTTGAGGGGCAAAAATCAGAAGCTCACAGTATTAATGCCGGTGTCCCCCAGGGATCCATCCTGGGCCCAACTCTTTTCCTGATCTACATTAATGATCTTCCAAATCATATCCTTACATCATTTGTAGACATTTATGCTGACGACACTACCATTTATGGTAGCACATCCGAGACAGTAAACGACCAAGTTCTCTCCAATTATCTCTCCTCTGATCTTGAGCACGTAGTACAATGGGGAAAGGAGTGGCTGGTTACTTTTAATGCATCTAAAACCAAGCTTCTCTCTTTACATCATCAACATTCTAATCCACATTTGTCTTCAATTGAAATGAATGGCTCTCGTCTTCAGGAGGCCTCAAGTTTTGACAAGCTTCTGGGCTTGACCATTACTCCTGATCTTAAATGGAACACGTATATCAAATCTGTTGCCAAGGCCGCTGGAAAAATGGTGGGATCTTTCTATCGATCCAGTAGATATATCACTGCTGATGCTATTCTCTATCTATATAAGAGCCAGGTACGTCCAAGGATGGAATACTGTTGTCACATCTGGGCAGGAGCTGCTAGAAAGGACTTGTCCTGCCTTGATAGAGTTAAAAATAGACTTCGTAGCCTCGTAGGAGATGTCCTTTTCTCCTCCTTGCAACCTCTATCTCACAGAAGAGATGTTGCGAGTTTGTCTCTGATGTATCGTTATTTTCATGGAAAGTGTTCAACTGAGCTTCAATCTATGGTCCCCCCTCGCCAAACTTTCACAAGAACCACTCGTCTAGCTGTAAACACTATCAATAATTTCCCCCACTCTTTATCTGTGCCTAAACCTAAACGTAGATTCCATGAACAAAGCTTCTTTCTTAGAACTGCACGCCTGTGGAATTGTCTTCCGTTTTCCTGCTTTCCGGCTGACTACAATATGGTTTTGTTCAAGTCTAAAGTAAATAAGTTCTTGATGAGCCGTTCCATATAAGTTATTAAATTTACCAAATTTTCATTACTAATGATTACTATATTGACCAACTTCTACTGTACACTCTTTAACCCTTATCCTTGAGTGGCCTCTGGGCCTTGATAATGTGATGATGCATTTGTAAAAACAAAAAAAAATACCGATTTGCCTTCCAAGATGTTAATAATTCGTTTTGTTCCCTTTACTTAATTATTATATTTTATTTGGACAGACAAATCTCATAAAAATATCAGAAATCAGATGAAATGCCAACTCTCATGCACAGATATCCTACTGCTGAGGCCTATATCGATTGAGCACATTTTTCATACGAAAAACATTGTAGCACCGTTGTAATATTAAATATTCATAACTTTGGAAAGTTTAATTTAATAATTTAAAAATTATATCTTGCATTGTCTTTTAGCGGCATAATTTTATAGAACTTTTTCCTCTCGCGAAAACAAAGCGGATAAAAATCGTCGTCAAATTATTTATACGTGTTAATATTTTTCATTTTTCATTTAAAGCAGAATTAAACTTTGTGAATTATATAATGCATGTTTAAAATATTTCAAGATAACACCAGTTGGATTTAAGTAATTGTTTACAAACATTTTCTGTAAAAACTATCTATTTAACTTGACTGACAGATAGCGGGTTGAAAAGCAAAATCTTTAATACATTTTACATTTTAACATTAATACCTTTTACATTTTGACATGCCAGAATAACAGACATTCAGATTAGCATGAGTTGATAATGTTATAGATGTTTCCTAAAATACACTGACGTATTCATTTTTTTTTTATATTTGCGTTTTTAGTATTAAATAAAAAAAGCATTTCCCAGTATTCTTCAATTTTAAACAAGCATTTCCCGGTTACTATTTAACATATCTAACATTAGCAACCACCTGTGTTGGTCTGAGATTATAAAAAAAAACATTGCCGTTTATATATTATTATATATGAGGGATGTAACCAATAAAATTCATTAAACACAAGCAGAATGTGAGGGTCAGAGGATATAATTTTTCTATATATGAACTGGAAATAAGAAAACACTTTAAGATTAATAAAGTCCTAATAATTAAAATCTTTACCCTAAACTTCCAACTCGCCAACTATATGTTGGCTATACTTCGAAGTAAACATGCAGAAATAAATAATTTAAGCGATTTTTTACATATAAAATCTTTTGGTAATATTTGCCGTTTAAATAGAATGTGTTTGGAGAGGAAATCATTGGGGTGGTCCGTCCTATATATTAAGATCACGTGATATTGTAAATCGTGTTTTAACAAAATGTCTACTGAACATATCCTGATCAAATTTGTCACATGCCTCTATATTTTAATATGAAAAATATTTTCGATTTTTTTCGGATAAAGTAAATCGTTGAATATATTTATTTTTCAAATAGACTTTACATTTTAACTAAGTCAGTAAAATACAGATCTTTTACGGAGTTTTGCTATAATTCATTCTCGTTTCGATTTATCAGTTTCAGTGTTTGCACTTATTAGCTTTTATCGTTTCCTTAATTATAGTGGTCCTGGATATGACCTTAAACTATATCCAATGGTGAGGCCCAGCTTGCGGACTTTGGGAGTGTGGAGCCACCCTTTAATTACCATTGCTCCAGGTCCACTCTGACCGGGAGTGGTAGTACCGGTTAGGGTCCCAACTATGAGTTAAATAGAAATCGACTTGAAAACAACAAATATATTCTATTAAATTTTTTTTTCTTCAAAATCTTTGGATTTCGGCATTAAATGACCCAAAAATGGTTGATACGCCGTAAAACAAATAAAACCAACCAACCTTAATTACATATTTCTATCTTACATTCTATTGTTATATTCACATCTGTGTATTATTTAATCAACGTAATGTACAATTTAGTCATACAAATATTGGAAGTAGTCCAAAATTAATAAAATTAAATATCACGCTGAGGAAATTAAATAGAACCTGAAGGCCAGATGCAAAGTGAGAAGAGGAAAAAAAAGAGCAAGAGAAATGTAACTTTACACTCACGTTAACATGCAGACACCCGGCACATAACGCGGTGTAACAGAGTAAGCTGTAAGGAACTTTTGACAAGTAATACCCCGACATTTTTATTTGTTGCAACGACGTTTAAGTCCGGTTATTTTACCGAATTAAACGTGATTGTGCTGCTTCACTCTGACCTCTATCCTGACGAACATCATCGTCAGTTTGTGCAGACGTTCTTTTCATAGTCCTTTGTTTTGTCACTTCACACAAGGCTTCATATTTGCATACAGAGAGTAGGAGAGAAAGAGAGAGAGAGAGAGAAGGAACAAGAAAGAGAGAAAGAGACGAGGGGATAGATTTTCTGTTTATGTTTTATATTTAACCATTTAGCAATTTCAATGTTTCTTGGTTAAAGCAATACAAGCCTAGCACAATGGGTGTCAACAGGGTCGCAATTCTTTTCTAATTTATATAAGATTAGCCGAGGTACCCGGCGTAGCCTAGGTGTTTGGATGTGTGTGGAGGGAAATAAATCAAAACAAAATCCAAAAAAAGAATAAGCGAAAAAAAAAAAAAAACGATATTAAATCTTTAAAAAAACGGCTAAAAAAAACAAAAATAACAGCGAACGTGCTAGAAGAAAAACGAACGTATTATCGAATGATGTTTACACTTTTTAAAAAAGCGGAAAAACAAAAACAAAAAAATAACAAAAAATAAGCTTCTTAAAATGTCGGAAAATAAAAACAAAATAAAAGAACGAACAATAACCCTGTTTCGATACTAAAATCGTAAAAATCAAAAAAAAAAAGTTTTAACATCATTCGCTACGTTAGTTTTTTTCTGATATTTTGGAGGAGTTTTATGACGTTGTAACATCGGTTATATATATATATATATATATATATATATATATATATATATATATATATATATATATATATATATATATATTTATTTACGGTTATTACTTTCGATTATTCTTTATTTTCCATTTTGTTTTGAATTACCTCCAAACACCTGGGTATCCCCGCTACCATAAGTGCTCAGGATTTTCCGGATGGTTGGAGGTGTGTGGGAACTAGGGTTGGATCAAATACAATTGTATTTGTATTTCAATTGTATTTAGATACAATTTTAATGTAATTGTATTTGTATTTGTATTTTTAGATTTAGGAATAAATGTATTTGTATTTGTATTTGTATTTTTAGACTTAGGAGTAAAAGTATTTGTATTTGTATTTGTATTTCTGGTAACCTAAACGAAAGTATTTGCATTTCAATTGTTAAAAGTCAGTATTTGCTGCTGCTAGTTGAGTGACGATAAGTCTGTGAGTCAAGTAGCTTCAATTCAGGGTTGCCAGCTTGGCTTTGTTAAGGCCAAATTTCGCGAATTTGGCTTTTTTTGAAGCAGTTTGGCTTTCAAAATTTTTGTTTGTTTTTTTTCAAATTTATGCTTCAAATTTGGCCTTTTTCGGATAATTTTATATAAATATTTATTAAATATGTATTTTTAAAGAAAAAGTTATAATAAAGTAATTTAAACAGTTGTTTGGATGTCTAAACTTGTAGATTTAAAAAAAAAAAACTTTTGACCTCCCACTCCCATTCATGGATTTACACCCTCTCGCACTAAGCGAATCTCACACCTAAATGTTTAATCCGGTTTCACAGTTACTTACTAAATGTCTATATCGACCCTTTCAAAGAGTTCACAGTTGAGTATGAAACCATTTTGGGGGCATTTTTTAGTGCTGGCGCCTTGTCCCTGCCAATTAGGTCACTGAGTATATTTCCTCTGAAATAATTAATTCTTGTATTTTTCGTTTGAAATTCTTTAAAAGTAGTGTTTTGAAATTAATTGAATTAATTTATTTTCAATTTATAGAAATTTGAAAACTTATAACTATAGCTATGTAAAGTTGTATTTAAAATGAATATTTTTAAGTATTCATATACTTTTTCCTGAGTAGTCCCAAAAGTTTAATTAAAAGTCAATAATTATAGATTTTATAACTATCTTGGATTAATAGACACATTTGCCTTAATAATGACGCATAGATTGTTCTTGGAAACAAAGTCTAGTTTTAGAGTTATGACTAAAATTAAATTTATCAATATTTTAGAGATATTTTAAGTTGATACCTCCAATCATCTTAGAAATCTGTCGATTATACTCGCATGTTTACTCATTGTAAGTGTTTTCTTCAGATTTCATGTGTAATACTAAATAGATTGTAACTCCAAATGGTTACTAATATCATAATTGTAAAAAAAACATTTATAAACATCTCTTTTATGTAATCTGTCCCCGTTGTCAGTCAATGCTTACATTAAAGTGTAGTGCCTGCTCTGATGACCTAACTTTATCTAGTCTGTCCTTGGTCGATGAAAGAAAAATTCTTCTAAATTGGGGTATATATTTTTGGCTATGGGAGATAAATTCTGTGCCTTTTACTTTTTAAGGCAATTTCATTTAGTTTTACAATTTTGCCAGTCAGACTTAGAGATAGAAAAAAGTTAACTACCCTAAAAAGTTATGATGGCCCGAAAATGAAAGATCATTTTATGTATAATTTATATGCGAAACTAATTACTTAATTTAAATTATAAAATATTCCTTTTCTAGATGTTCACAAGTAATCTTTTGAAAAAAAAGTAGAATTACATTTTAGGAGGGATAGCTGAGGGTTCTTATCTACTTTAAAATATAGATATAATTTCATTTTAATTTGACAAACTTCTTAATGTTATCCTGGTGCTTTTCCCTAAAAGTACACAGGTGAAAATATCACTTGCAAATAAATTAACAAAAAAACTCTATGATATAATTATGCATTAGGCAAAAATATGTTCTACACCAAAAATCTTATCTCCCCAATTTTATGTATTTGCAAATCATAAAACTATGATAAAATAATTAAAAATCCACTCAATAAATATCCTAATCTTTAAACAAAAAACAAACAAAATAAATTACTTATACCAAATGCAGTAGGACTTAATTATCTATCGACCGTATAATTTTAACATGCTGCAACTCTTAATTGTTTTTATACTTCAAAATGTTAATATGTGTTCTAAATGATCTTTACCCAACATTCCTATTATTATTAAACGTTTCATTTACTTATTTGTAAATGAACATTTATAGATCAATGTTGACAATTTTCTGTACAATAACATGTTTTTAACAAATAAAAATTATTTTAGTACAGAAAAATTAAAAGCAGCGGCTGCCAGCGATTAAATCGTTGAATGAAGTTTCTATTTTCAAGATTTTAAAAAATTAATGAAATTCAGGTAAATATGGCAGTGGTAAAATTTTATTTGGGCTTTTTCAGATTATTACAAATAAATATCTATAAAATAATTATTAAGTAAAACATTATAATTATTTTGTCGGTACTTCTACAGAAATTGAACCTAACTTAACCAAGTTTTAGAGTAATGAGAGATTAGCCAGCACTTCTCGAACGGTCCTACTTTTCCGTTGTTAATGTGCCATTTTTACTTATTTATTCACTTTTGCCATTTGTACAAGTGCCATTTTTATTGAGCACCCTTTATATATATATATATATATATATATATATATATATATATATATATATATATATATATATATATATACAGTCATCTCATCCACATCTGGTAGTTTCGCTATTTACAGCTCATCAGTGCGGCTAGACCACCAAATGCCAAAAGCCATATATATATCCAAACTTGGCCCGGAAACTTTCAGAGCTCTAATGATGATAAAATGCAATGAGGACATGATGTAGAGTGTAATGTAGATGTCAAATTTGGAAGGAAATATTTCTTCTTTTTTCTTCTCTTCTTCGCATATTTTCAGATTGTTTAAATCAGTTATTGTATTTTTATTTGTATTTTGAGATTGAGGAATAAAAGTATTTGTATTTGTATTTGTATTTTTAGCGTTAGTATTTGTATTTGTATTTGTATTTGTATTTTTAGAGTTAGGAATGAACGTATTTGTATTTGTATTTGTATTACTGGTAACCTTAACGAAAGTATTTGTATTTGTATTTCAATTGTTAAAAGTCAGTATTTGATCCAACCCTGGTGGGATCAAAAAAAGAATGTGGATGTGTTTAAACAACGTGGTAGAAGTGAGGGAGTAATAAAACAAAACAACATCGGCAGCTCATGTGGAGAGAGGTGTTAAAAATGGTAGAAGTGGGGGCGGGGAGGGCTAAGATGGAGCGAGGTGTTAACAAAAAGTTGTAGTAGGCTGGCAGGCTCGAACCCATGACGCGAAGTCGGAAAAGAAAATGTAAAAAAATCTGACGCGTTACCGATTCTCCATCGTCTGACCCGACCATAAGAAAAATCACTGTTATTGATACGTAGATACGATGAATGGCACAAGTAGAAAACCGGTCCGTCCACGGGGAAGGAATTACTGTTTTCAGTTTCGAGGTTTGTTGTCCGCCGAAGGGTCGGGATTTAAATCGATACCGGTTTAGTGAAATACCATCGCCTCGGTCTAAAGTTTTATCGCGACATGCAAACCAACATACACACACACACACACACACACAAACACACGCATATTTTACCTTTTATATATAGAGAGCATCTGGTAATAGTTGAGAATTTTATTCTACTTTATATAAGATCATCTATTATATTTGAGAATACAATTTCGTTTTCATCAGCCATTGTACAACTTCTTCGAGGAAGTTTATATCTCTTAAACTTTTGCTACATACACTTTTTTTTCATTTTTGCTAACAGTGTTTCTTGCATCATTAAAAACTACTTTATAATAAAAGAAGTTGGATCGATCAATTATATACAAAATATAATAAAAGTTGTGATGAAAGTAAGTTGATGCAATGCGGATAATTTAACGGGCTAGAGATAGAGCAAAAACGACTTATTTGGAATTTGAGTTTTACCGACTTTCAAACCATAATTCTTCCCAGTTTCGCATCTCAACTAAATAATTAATCTCACGGACCACATATTTTCAACATTATATATATATGAAACTGGATTAAGGGCTATGAGTGAAAGATGATATTCGGTGTTCATATAATATTTTTACTTCTATGAAAACATTATCAGTTATTAATCGGATTCTTCGTACTTCTGTTCTCATCTGGAATGTTCTTACCACAACTGTCGCTCTAACTATCGGTCTTTCTTCAGGTGTATCTTGCCAAACTCGGAAATGCTTATATGAAGTTCGAAAATCTGCACAGAATTACGAACGAAACTCTTTATTAAATCCAGCACTGAGTCGAAGTCCTAAGTAATTCACAATTATATTTATATTGCCCGCACTAAGGATTGCACCTTCACCTTCTAGAAGATGGTAAATTTCAACTTTATTTTACCAAGATTTTTATCCATAACATCAAATGTCCTCGTGTATAACTATTTGTGAATACAATTGCGAATTACTTGTGACATTTACAAAGACATGATTGACGTAACGAGAGCCTCCTGGTCCCGTTGATTAATGAATTGCGTTTGAAATTGAATGCAAGTTTTCGAGTTCGGTAGAATGACTCACGAGTTCGACTATGGTGAACTTTAGAAATGCTAAAGGTTACTTCAATTAAAGTGTTAGGAAAATAAAATTCGAGATAAGAGCAATGGTTGGAAAGTACGGACAAATACGACTAATCAAGATTGAGCAATGTCGTAAAAATGTCCTCGATGTGTAAGCTCTTATCCCGTTTAATCTGAGAACATATTTAAATATTAACGTGAATATTATAATTATTATAATATATAAATAATATAAATAAAAACGTTTATATTTATTTCTATGTAAATAACGTTTTTACTTACCGGGAAATGTTCCTTGAAGAATTGGTACAACAGAATCCAGAAATTTCTTAAATTCTGAAATATATTAAAATGACAACCATGAATAGAAACTTTTGTGTCATCGACCCAACGTTTATCAGGTTTGATCCTGATAATAAAACGTGTACTTCAAATTGAAACCTTACGTAAATCATACGCGACTACAGTTTACATTAGTGGAGTTTAAAATCGAGTAAATATAGTGTGACTTTATATGTGAAATAATTTATTTAAAATCAGGAACAGCTTATATAAGTAACACTCTGTCAAGTAAGCAAGTATTTACTTAAAATTAATGTGCTAGTTAATTACCCACACAAGAGAGTATCATATATAGTTAATAATCACAATCTTGCCATGCATGGAGTAGTATTTCCACATCTGGGATAGTGCATCCTTTGCGTGTCTCCCACTTTTAGTGAAGATTAAAAGAAAGAGTCTCAAAAGTAATAGCTTATGCAATATAGGAAGAGCGGCAAGCTCTTCCCCATCGTCCCAATTTTGCTTTGATGTTCTTGTTTACAAGTAATTTAATGGAAGGTGCTCACATAACCTCCTTGTACTTGTGTTTCCTCTACGTAATAGTCAGGAATAACTCGACAGTCAGCAAAATCTCACGTTTCACTGCTGAAGTTTCTTTGATGCCAGACGAATTCTATGATAATAGCTTCTTCAATCTGACTGCTAGATTAAGGGGTTTGCTACGTGTTTCTGTTTACCTACTGTAATAACTTACATAAGTTTAAATTTAATGTAAATTTACATCTCCCGGTACAACTCCTAAATATTGTTGTTTATTGTTGAGTTAGAAAGGGTGTCAGTCGCTGGATTGAACTTATTTCCCCCCTACTATTTGCATATATTTATGTAGTGAAAATTGTTTGAATAAAATTAATTCATTAGTTAGTTAGTTAGTAGATAGAATTAATAATTTTATAATTTACATAAAAATTAATAATTTTATAATATCATAATTAGGATCATTTAATTCTTTCTAACTCAACAATAAACAACAACATATGCAAATAATAAATCAAATATTTATCAATATTCAAATTTTATTTTTAGCTGCAATATTTTAAGTCTAAAAAATTCTTATTTTTTACTTTACTAGAATATCTTGTTCTTTACTTTTCCAGGTTGAATTTCTTGTCCTTTACTTTTCCAGGTTTAATAAAATCTTAAGAATATTACATTTCATGCGCGCATTTGCCCATATAATCCATGATTTTTCCAGGCATTGCTATTGTATTAATATATAAATGTATAATATTTATTAATGATTGTAAAAAAAAAATTATCTCTCAAACACACATTTATGCAATATGTATCATTCAATCACAGTAGTTCCGAGCCAGGGTCTCTACCGAGACTGCGGTTAATGAATTCGTTGTCTGTATAGAGGGGGCAGAGGTTTCAGGGACATTATGAATGGAGAAAAGTAGCAATATGTCTATTCACATAACACTTGAACTTCTGCATTTCAGTACAGTTGGAAAAGCAGAATCCGAAAGGGAAATCCAAAGTCTAGCAGTTCTGGGGAAGAAACTATTGGAGCGGTAGCTTTTCTTACATATAGGGTTCTCTACTTTGAAGTGGTGAGATTTAGCTGCTTGTCGGGTTTGTCGGAGGTATTTACCTCGGGGAGTAAGAGTGCTTGTAGTTCATCAGAGCATTCACCGTCATACGTCGAGCTTATTGATAAGGCTGCTGCAAAGAAAGTGGGCTCTCTCTATCGTGCTGGAAAGTTACTTACCCCTGAAAGTATCTTGCACCTCTACAAAGCCATCATTCGCCCATGTATGGATAACTGCTGTCACATGATGACTTGTTCATCTGCTACTAGCCTCTCGCTCTGGGCAGGGGCCAAAAAAAGAGTCGCCAACATAATAGGTCCCGAACTGTCATCTAAACCCACCGACGAAATATTGCGTTCCTCTGCCTGTTTTAAAAGTATATTAATGGTAGATGCTCTGACGAACTACAAGCTTTTGTGCCCTCTCGACGAAAATACCCACGACAAAGCCTACAAACAGCGCAATCTCACACCTATACATTGAGATCCCTAGATGTAAGAAAGACTTATACTCTAATAGCTTTTCCCCAGAACTGCAAGAATTTGGAATACTCTTTCAGTTTCCTGCTTCCCCAACTGTACTGACATGCAGAAGTTCACGTTTAATGTGAACAGACATCTTGCTGCTAAATCCCTACATAGTACCCCTGCAACTTGATAATAGCCCACTACACTAACGTGTTAACGTGCCTTGTTTGGAGTGAAAATGTAATTTAAGAAATACTTGTAGAACAGGCAGAAGGGTGCAATATTTCGCCGATGGGACAGAGGCTTAAACCTAGATAGCAATTCTTTTTTAATCTTGTCCGAGAGTGAGAGACACGTAGCAGATGCATCAGCCCAGATGTGACAACAGTACTCCATACATGGGTTAATGGCCGCCTTATAGGTCTACAGGATACTTTAAGGCGTATATAGTTTTCTAGCACGGTGGAGAGATCCCACTTTCTTCGGAGCAGGCTTGACAATGCTCTCAATGTATTTATTCCAAACCATGGTCCCAGTCTTCTGATGAACAGACAGTCTTCATGGGAATATTCACCCAGAAGTGCCGCTTGTTTTTCAAGCCGCGAATTGTCTTCCGATGAAAACTCAGCCAAAGTAGATTTTATGTTCGGATTTTTAAATGTAATATACATATAATGGTCTGGTAAAATATGGCTGATCAATTATATTTCACTCATTAGCTATCATTTTATTTATTAAGCTCGATGAACGTTAAATTTTACTGAAATATATATAAAAAATTAACGGTTAAAAGTCATATTCAAAAGTAAGTTTTGTTAATTTTACCGTTTATTTCTTCCGGAATGTTTAAATTTCTTTTTCGTGATAGCACCTATGTAAAACTGCAGTAATTATCACAAAATCATTATGTCAGTCTTGTGAATATTTTCTCCTTGACTCGTGGGAAGACTAAGATACATTAATTAAAAAAAAAATTAGCATTACTGTATACATTAAAAAATCTGAGTGATAGTTGCAATTTTGTTTTATGATATTTACTCGACATCTTTGATTTATATTTTAACAATCTCAAAGAAAAAACAGCACGACAAATATCTTAGAATTAAAATTCTGTTACACACACACACACACACACACACGTATATATATATATATATATATATATATATATATATATATATATATATATGGGGCGCGATAATACGAAATAAAAAATAGAGATAAATAAATACGTTTCGGTCAATTCATCTACAATATCCATTGTGTAAATTAATCTTATTAAAGAGAATTCACCCTTTTATTCCAGTAAGCCTGGAAGAAAAACAAATTTTACAGAGCGTTAGTAATTGAAGCAAGTAAAAAGGGACGTAAGAAGAGGAGAATTTTCATTTAACTGGAGATAATATGTAATTACAATCCTGTCTCGATTGCATATACTTATCGCGAATAATTCCGTTACCTAACATTGTTTACTTTCATGTTCGTTTTATCTTCCTACAATCTTGTTTCATGTTATTTCTTTTAAATTTTTATTTCCATCAGGCGATCTTAATATATTTTTGTTAGTTTTTTTTTTACTCTGTATTTACCACTTTATTATAATTGAGATTTTTTCTTCTGATATGTATATTTCTATTTTTCTACAATTGTTTTATTATTTTTTTAAATTTTGAATCCAAATTTATGCATATGTATTTTTATCTAATACTTCTACTCACTATTTTGTAAACCACCCTTATAAATATCCTCTACTAATCACATTCCAAGTTTTTTTTTTCTGTCTTACATTTCTACTTTCTTCTCTCGTCACATTAAACGTCTAAATTCCGTTCAACTACTTTCCCTCCATTAAGATTTTTGCGGAAGGTGCACGTATACGATATCAAGTTAGGTGTAAGAATCGAACAACATCGTTGCATTACACGCCTAATAGATGACTGTATCAATCCGTACGTTAGTTTACATGTCTGAATAAAATCCACACAAACACTGGCTCTTTTAATTAAAAAAAGGCATATTTTAGTCAAATAGATAAAATAAAATCTGGCCTATTTTTACTGATGGAATGTCTAGAATCCAAGTTTACTTATGTTATCACAATCGGTCGCTTTACTTTTATTATCTATATTTTACGAACATCAGGACAAGTGCATCTTCTTTTTTTAGTTCTCGGTAATTAACTGCGAGGAAAGAGTTTTTGTCTGAAATTTATGTAATTTTCATAACTTTTGCCAGTTACCTCATCTGAACCTTTATCTACAAATTTGCCACAATAACATTACAGTTATGTAGCAATATCGTTAAAAATCTTTTACTACGTTTTCTTGCTTATACTCATTTTAAAATACTAATATTCCATATATATATATATATTTACGTAAATATATATATATATATATATATATATATATATATATATATATATGCATACATGTATCCATATTGCAGAGCCATAGTATATAATACACAACTATATATTAAAAAACAAAACAGAAACTATTTATTTGAAAAAAAAGTTTAATAATGTTTACAGTTCAGAATCACGAGAAATGTATACCACATTAGAATGTGTACGTCGCCACAATACATACACACGTCTGTGTGTTTGTGTGTGTGTGTGCGTGTGTGCGTGTGTGTTATTTTAATCAAATTCCGTAAACAAAATTACCATAAGTCGCTACAACAAATTCATTGCTTCAGATGCGTCGGTAAATAAAATGATCGGGAGAATTATTTGCCTGCTTGCAGGTCATTAGGTAGACAGCTTAAGGTTTAGTGGTAAATACCAAATATGGGATGTTGGGACGAAGACGAACATTCTATTTTCTGATGAGAAATAGTCCATGTAGATTGTCCACGATATTGCCATAATGAAATCATTCCTCCTAAAATTTTCCCCACACATCCTATTTATGGAGGATCTCTAATTGTATTGGGTTCCCTTTCTAACAGACGGAGCATGGAGCTACAAGAAGTGTAGGTTAGGCAGATCGTAGCCAGTTATGTTAGTATGCTACAAAAAGCATCGTTAATGACGAAGAGCCACGTTTATGTCGGGATGGGTCGGTATTTCAGGGGGATAGTGCGCAATACACGTACCTTTACTTTAAATAGGACCCGTCTCTTGGGACATTTTGCATGCTCACCGGATCTGAACCCAATAAAAAAAAGTTTGGGGAAAGATGACAAGAAATGTTTATCGAAACAGCAAACAATATTCCACAAAAAATTAACTATGTTAAGCAATTTTCAGAAGCTTGAGTAATATCTCATGCACCTTATTTGAAACGCTAGTTGTAGACTGCGCCAAAACTTGTCATCAAAATTAGCGGCAGGATAATTAATTATTAACTTTGATTGTTGAATCCTTTCACACGTGTTCGTACATTTCCGTAAAATTAATATTCTTGGTTCTTTAATTTTAGTCAAGTGTAAAATGCCTCATTCATAAAAATGTAAATTAATGAACAACATAATTAAGATGTAGATTGTTTTCATAACCTTGTACGTTGTATTATTGATAACCTTAATTTGGAGAAGTTTAAAATCAATCCTTTAAATAGGTTTCGTTTAAAAATTTCAAGTGGTCTATTTTTTTGGTCAGACGTATATATATATATATATATATATATATATATATATATATATATATATATATATATATATATATATATACTAGCATTGGTCCCCGGCGTTTCTCTGGTATTTGGAGGTGTAGGCTGAGCAAAAAAACGGTCAATTTATTTTTTAATTTAACCCCTATTATGACCCCTTAAGATGTATTGTTTTGGGCTCAAATCATGTTATTAAGTTAGATCCATGTCAAAGGATTCTATATCTAAATTTTCAAGAGTTTCAAGTGTTTAGACCTAAAATTGTCGGAGTAGTTTGGTAGAGTTCTCAAAGGTCATATCGTTGAACTGTGACTTCTTAAAGCCTAATTTCTGGCCGAGAACCGATCACATCGATTTTTCCAAATCTCATTACCTTGTATATCAAATTTCGAGTCTGCAGACAAAAAATTGACAGAGTTATTGCGTAGGGAAATGTACACAGAGACACAGACACGTTCACTTTTATAGATATACTAGCATTTCAGCCCGGCGTGTCACGGGTGTTTGATGTGTATGTTGAGCAAAAAAAAAGTGGTAGTAGGAAGGCAGGCTCGAACCCGTTCCGCGAAGGAGGAAAAGAATGGGGGAAAATACCTGACGTTTTTGCAGTTACGACCACCGCCAAATCGTTAGTGACTTATGGTTAAATTAAGTATAGACAATCAGAAGGAGAGGATAACTTTTAAAAATATCGGCGAAAAATCGACCCCCCCACCCGTAGAAACGTGCTTAGTTGGAGGTGAAGGCAATGTTGTTAGCCAATTTTTCGATATTTATAGTCTGAAAGGTCGAACTTATAAACGATAGTAGTGTTGGTAAAATACGTCTACTCTGTTGAAAGTTTTAGGCAGATATGCAAACAAAAATACCTACATTTATATATTGGTAACTAAAAATTCCCGACCCTAACGGATGAAAAAGCTTGCCTTATTTCTGAATACCCTTTATGCAAATGTTCAAATGTTTAGGCCATACATTTTTTGAGTAATTTGGTAGAGACCTCAGAGGGCAATTTTTTAAAAACTTTGTCCCCTATTATGTCCGCTTAACATTTATTGTTTTGGGCGCAAATTCAGCTAATAAGTTTGATCCATATCCAAGGTACCTGTATCTAAAATGTCAAGTGTTTACACACAAAATTGTTGGAGGAATTTGGTAGAGTTCTAAAAGGTAAAATCGTTGAACTTTTATCCTTTAACAGCCAAATTTCTAGCCGAAAACGAATCACGTCGATTTTCCCGAATCTCAGTTCCTGTATATCAAATTTCGAGTCTGTAGACTAAAAATTGACAGAGTTATTGCTAAGGAAAATGTACACACATACACACAGAAAGCCACACAGGCATATATATATATATATATATATATATATATATATATATATATATATATATATATATATATGTACTTGCATAGGTGGCTGGCTTTTCCCGGTGTTTGGAGATGTATGCTGATAAAAAATAACAAAAAGAAAAAGGTATTTTTTTAAATGTGACCCCTATTATTACCCCTTAACATTTATTGTTTTGGGCCCAAATCAATTTATTAAGTTAGACCCCTGTCCAAGGAACTATATGTAAAATATCAAGTGTTTAGACCAAAAATTGTCGGAGGAATTTTGTAGAGTTCTCAAAGGTCAAATCGTTGAACTTTGTCCCCTTATTCTCACAATTCCTGGCTGAAATTCAAGCACATAGATTTGTCCAAATCTCAGTACACTGTATATCAAATTTTGAGTCTGTAGACTTAAAATTAACAGAGTTATTGCGAAGGGAAATGTACACAGACATACAGAGAGATAAGCACACAGACACGTTCACTTTTATATATATATACATACATATATATATATATATATATATATATATATACACACACACATTTCTGTGTACTTGTATGAGTCTCTGTGTTCGCTGCCAATATAAAGCTTAGAGAATCAGCAATAATATTTAAAGTACATTTCAAAGCGTAATTTACCGGGGAAGATTACATAACATAAGCATAATCTTCAACTTAACGCCTAAGGAGAATTATTATATAATAATCCATCGACAAATTCTCATATATATGTTTATTTTTAAATTTAAATCATCTCTATAATTATTTCGTGCGGAAAAATTGGAAATGGTGCTAATCTCAAATGTGGCAGACTTACTTTCTTCTTTTAGCCGAACTGTAATATATTTTATTTTCATAAAAGACAATAAACCCCCAGACTTACTCGAAGCCAGTAATTTAACTGAAATGAATGTTGAATAAACAAAAGTACCAAAAAAATAAAAAGACAAGGAAAACACAGGTAGAAGGCTTTTGGAGGAGGTTTTTTTCAATTATGCATTGAGACGCGTGTGTTTTTTAATGAAGGTTTAACTAATTTAATCAATTATAATTAAGACATTTTCCATTATTTAAATTATGTTAAAGTGTCTAATACGTTACGTGACAGGAAAAAAAAATAAGTGAATGCTGAATATGAAATGGGCAAGGAAGCTTGGTGTTTTTGAACTGTCTTTTTTGCTATAGAAGGCAGCGTTTAATTTATTAAACTTAATTTGACTAAAACAACTTTCATAAATTCGATATATAAAAATATAGTGTATGCATATAACTATTATTTTTGAATGAAGTTTAATTATTGTATTTTATTTGCACTGAGGAATATTATATAAATATATATATATATATATAAATTTAAAGGAGATTAGAATAATAGTCTAAAGAGCTAAGTGTATTTTAATGTAATAGTGAAATTACTAGTTTAATTAAAATACAGGAAATGCTCGTTGTAATTTAGATATATAATAAGTTCGATAGTTAAATGTCCTAGAGCTAATTCAATATTAAGTAATGTGATTTATAATTTAAAAATAAAAAAATAAAAATTTAAATTTAAAAATCATATTTTAATTAAATTAAAAATCAGTTTCATAAGAAGGAACAACAACAAAGTCAATTATCTGGCCCAATAAAACATAGAATTTCAACGCACAAACATTCTTTTAAAAATAACTCTCTATCAAACCAAACTACTCTATCCAACTATATTTGGCAACTAAAAAATAGCAATATTTCTTTCAACTTAAAATGGCAAATAATTGAGACTTGCAAATCATATAAACCAGGAGATAAATTTTGTACACTATGTACAAAAGAAACCCTAAAAATTTTAAAATATGAAGATATAAAAAGCACAACCAAACAAGTAAATTCAAGACACGAGCTTCTAACATGTAATCATAAACGTTGGTTTAAATTAAATAAATATAAACCACCTTAAATCATTAAAAATTACTCATTAGTAAAAATAGATTACATTTTTTGTTTAATAAATTAAGTTAGACCAATTACCGCCCTTAGACCCGTAAATCAAATAATAAATAAAGCCAATAACACATGACAATTATCTCCCCTTAAAAACTTGCAAAATAAATATTCTCTCTATATATATTAACTGTAGCGTCTTTAAATCAAAATACGCTAACGGAAACAATTTACTGAACGAGCGTCGCCCTTTTAAAATTCATCATTCAATAAAATAAAAAGCTATAGCAAACATCTAAATGACTACTTTAAACACAGTTCCTGATTTCAAAAAAAGAAAAACTAAAAGGTAACTATCTCTACATATTTTTAAATCAAATTTATTATGTAAATTCAAATATATATATATTTTTTTTTTCTACTCATTTCTATCTCTAACCTATACTAATTTTCTTATAAATTTTAAATCCAAACCTTTTATTTCGATTTTTCAGATTCATCTGCTTTTAATGCTAGGTTTATTTTTGGTGTCTTTTAAATTCAATAGAAATCCTCCTAAATTTGCTGATGAGGAGACCGTGCTTACCAAAAAAACTATGTATAATTGTTCTACGTGACTTCATGTATACCACAAATAAAAAGCACGGATTTCCGAAACGATCGTACAGATAATTGACATTGCTGTTGTTCCTTCTTATGAAACTGATTTTTAATTTAATTAAATTTTGATTTTTAAATTTAAAAATTTTGTTTAATTTTTAAATTATAAATCACATTACTTAATATATATATATATATATATATATATATTATATATTAGAAACAGTAGATTTATCCATAATTATGCAAAACATAGAATGTTTAGTTTCTCATGATAAAGTTTAATAGCATTCTAACATAAAATTCTTAATTTTATTTCTAATTATTTTTTTATCAAGAAAATTTAACCACAATTATCTTTAAAAATAATTTGCAACTATTATTTATTGACACATTTACTCCTTTTCTGTTTATATATATATATATATATATATATATATATATATATATATGTATATATATATATATATATATATATATATATATATATATATATATATATTAACTAGCAGTAGTACCCTGCGTTGCCCGGGTATTTAAAGGTGTATATTGAGCCAAAAAAAAGCGGTCATTTTTTTAAATTTGACCCCTATTATGACCCTTTAAAATTTATTGTTTTAGGCTCAACTACAGTTATTAAGTTAGATTTATGTCCAAGGAACATATATCTAAAATTTCAAGTGTTTAGGCCAAAATTTGTTGGAGGAGTTTGGTAATGTTCTCCAAGGTCAAATTCTTGAACTTTGACCTCTTAATCGCCAAATTTCTAGCCGAAATCCAATGGCATCGATTTCCCCAAATCTCAGTACGCTGTATATCAAATTTCGAGCCTGTAGACTAAAATTGACAGAGTTATTTCGTAGGGAAATGTATACACACAGACAGACACACTGGTACACAGACATATACACAGACACGTTCACTTTTATAGATAAATAGATTGAACTCTCATCATTTGTACAAGATATATTAATGACCATAGGCTATTATCCAATGTTTCTCTCATATCTATATAAGACTTTTAAGCACACATGGAGCACTAGATGCTGTTTCATGTAATCATATTCTTGTACAATAATTGTAATAAATTTTTCGTTCGTTTTTATTTGCATAAAATTAATAATAACACTTTGTTTAAAATTTAGTTAGTTATTACAATTTATTCATTCTAATCTTATTGCCTTTATTTAATTATGATTTTGGTTTTCTGTAATCTGTAATATGGTTTCCAAATGTGCTTTTATTATTTCTCATATATTTCATTTACAATCATATATACTATAGAGTAATCCTATATCTCCTTATTCATATATTCTACAATAATACAAGGTACTCAATTAATAAAATAACATGCCATTTCAGAGTAAGATACTGTTCATATGTTTATCAATTATCTTACAATACTGATTATGTGAGATATGGTCTATTTTTTATGTACATTATAAAGTGTTCATTCTATCTACCTAATTATATCTCTACATATGTGATAGCATGTGATCCAAAAAAGTTTCGATATTTTTTTGGTACAATAATTTGAAAATGCCGTACACATTTGAAAAATCAGTATATTGTTGATATACATGTACACCCCTCTCCGCCTCTCATTCAATTTGCTCCATCACAGGGACTTAGGTTGCTGGACACGAGCGCATATTCTACATGGCGGTGGGTCATGCATATGTATATATATGTGTGTGTGTGGGTGGGTGTGGGTGTATATATATATGTATATATTTACATATATATATGTATATATATAAACAAACGAAAGTGACAACAAATATAATATATAATATATATATATGTATATATGCATATATACATATATGTATGTATGTATATATATATATATATATATATATATATATATATATACATATATATATATAAACAAACGAAAAGTGGCAAAAATATAATCTGAGAAATTTGATATATAAATGTATAAATCTATTAAGGTACAAATTACAAAAATAAATGTGACATAGCTAAAAAAATATATAAAAACGCAGTAGTTCTGGTATTTTAAAAATAGGTGTAGTAAGATTAAGAAAACTAAAATAAAATGAACGATTTACTCCGTGGTTTGAGATGGAAAAGCTGACTTAATTTGGCTGAACTGCTCCATTGT
This sequence comes from Euprymna scolopes, assembly GCF_053919585.1. NCBI lineage: Eukaryota > Metazoa > Mollusca > Cephalopoda > Sepiida > Sepiolidae > Euprymna > Euprymna scolopes. The sequence continues at coordinate 66,323,677 of NC_136486.1, read as the reverse complement.
CTACGTAATTTCAAATTGTCTGAAATATTGTTTTCTGACATTCTCATTGCGATTTGTATAGAGTTGCACTACCTGCTTATAGTCCCTTTCTGTTTTCGTTCTAAATAACTACACATCCCCCTCCTTCTAAAAAGGAAATTATCTCTCAGTCTTTATTCTACCTCTCTCTAATTTTTCATACATACTCCCAACAAACAAATTAAAATAACACATTTTCTATCCGGATAACAGCCGCAAAACTTTTCCCTCCGACTTTAAATCAGGCTACACGTTAGACATAATAATTTTTTTTTCTTAAATTATAAAATGTTATTAAACTTTTATGGTTTTTATTTTTGACGAATAATGATACAAAAGGGTCTGCACATCGTAGCAAGATATGCCTATATTTACAAAAAAAAAATTTAAAAAGATAAATAAATTTAATTTCTTGGACTAAGCACTATCTTTGTTGGAACTCAAGGATTCGAATCTTTTGACTAATTGCAACTTGGAATGTACATTATGATTGGTCAAACACAAAATATTCAACAAAATATCTTTTTAAAATGTGACATTCCGTAGAATATCTACTGAACTCAAACTAATGCAACTTCTGACGGTTGGATATATGTCATATATATTCCATTTTAAATAACGTAATCATTAATTGCATAAAAAATGAGAGATATTACAGAATAAGCCTCCACAAAAAAATACGCATATTCAGTAAACTAGTCACATAAAGAAACAAATACTGAGGCTATTTTTATTTACCATGAATAAAACATTCTTAGCTCGTTATTGATCACACTGGCAATACCTTCTCTACACAAAAATGTAGTCATCCATGAAGTGTTTCGCTTAATCACAGCTTCTCAATGCTAATATATTAGATTACATGGACATCTACAATTAAAAATATGGCGGTTATGAGTTCTAAACTACGGAGCTCACTCAGTTGGTTAATGATCTATTAACGCTTTTCTATAAATATTGACTAAAACTATAAAGTGCAACATTTGTTTAATAGAAAATACATTTGGAAGTAGTTTAAATAAGAAAAATTTGAACTGGTAAAACTAACATTTTTCTTGATTTATTTTTTCGCATTTGAATTCTGACCCCCTTAGGATATTATATACATCCAAACTGTTTCGAATGACCCAGGAAGTTAAAAGAAATTGTAAAACCCATACTTACCCAAGTACTCTTTGGAAATATCTAACATCCACTGACAGTTGAACACCTTGAATACCTACACTCCATATTAACCCTGTACCGGGAACGAGTGAAACATCACCGGATGGCATGGCAACATGGCGGGTTCTTAGACTTTAAAAGTAAAAAAAGCAATATCGATTTATGAATTGGTCAGGTATTTTAATACGTTGTTACAATTGAACACAATAATAATAATAATAATAATAATAATAATAATAATAATAATAATGTATAATAATAATGTATAATAATAATAAATAAAATTATATAATATATTATATAATGTTTTCAAATAAAATACATTACACGCACGTACCCATCTCTCTCTCTCTCTCTCTCTCTCTCTCTCTCTCTCTCTCTATATATATATATATATATATATATATATATATATATATATATATATGTATATATGGGTGGGTGGGTGGGTATATATATATATATATATATATAGAGAGAGAGAGAGAGAGAGATAGAGAGACTTTTTTCAAGTAACTTTTGTTCTGTTAAAATGAAAATAGAGAAATATTTTATACTATTTGAATATTACAATTTTAAAAATAATATCTGATGTCTAGGTTCGACGTGCAATGTTAAGATAACGACGCTTCCACTGCCCTGAGCGAAGTTAGGTCGTTTCTTTTTATAGGTAAACTAATTCAAGAAAGAACGTTTTCACGTGTTTTGCTAAAAGGTCATAAAGGAACCATTTCTGCTACCTCTCCCTATATAAAAGTGCCCAGTTGAGGTTTAACGAATAAATGTATTAAACCAATCTTTCGATATTTGTCGTCCGAAGTTTTGCGCTTCAAAACGATATCGTGAACATCTATTACATCTGTGGAAAGTTTAAGGCAAACATAAAACATCCATACATGCATTTTAGCAGGGGTTTCACCTTTATTTTATAGACTAGCCTGGGTGCTCGGCGTTTCCCGGGGTGGGGTTAGGTGTGTGTTGAGAAAAAAACGTTGTATTAGGCACACAAGCTTGCACCCGTATCATGAAGGCGGAAAAGAAAGTGGAAGTGCGTGTAAGGGTGTTAGTTGGGTAAAAGTAAGGAGAATTGCGAGCCAAAAACTGTGGTAGGAGGCACGAAGTCTCGAACCCGTTACGCGAAGAAGGAAAATAAAGTGAAACGAACAGTAACGCGTTTGCTGCTGCGCACATCGTCAAACTGGAAGTTACGAAGTTAAATGAAGGCTCGCCAATCAAGCGACATTAAAAGAAATCCAAATCTTTGAAAAACTTCAAATATTTCAAACGAACTAATCAAGAGAAGTAAAAAAAAAACACAACAAAAAAAAAACTACCTGTCAATTATACCGTGGGGACACAATACAAAACAGATACATCAAATTACACTTAAAAAGCAGTTACAATCTTTACAGAAAATCCTCGGTTGAATTGTATGAGACACAAGGTGATAATCTGACATTTATTGTAATGTCGCATCCCCTACTAATCAATTTTTACACCCATATAAATACTCTTGGGATATATTACACGAAGCATTATATATATATATATATATATATATATATATATATATATATATATATATATATATATATATAGTCATCCACATACAGTACTGTTTCGCTGTTTCACAGCTCATCAGTGCGGATATATATATATATATATATATATATATTACTTGTTTTTGATACAATCACCACAATTACCGATTTAGTTCAAAATACCTGATACCAATGAAATTACTGATTTCCATATTGTAAAAATTTGTAAATATTTAATTAGAGATGTGTTTTGTTTTTTGGTTTTGTTTTTGTAATTCTTCGAAATACTGTAAAAATATCCGTAAAATGCCGAATATATGTTTACAACCATATAAATACTCTTGGGGTATATTACACGAAGCATTATATATATATATATATATATATATATATATATATATATATATATATTTATATATATATATATATATTTCAAAATGCCTTAGCTGCTGATACATGTAACATATTAGACGAATAGAGATTGGTTTTAATTTTAAACAAAGCCTATTCGTAATAATTCCCCCTTATTAAAATACAACCCTATTTTCATGTTCTTATAAACAATTGCTAATATTTACGATCGGTATTAAAATTATAAATACTGTTTCGAAAGGAAAGTCCACTCCCATGATACGGAAGAGTTTCTAAATCATGATATGGCTATTTCAAACATGAAAGAAACGATGATTTTGTAAACTAGTATCACTTTTCCATATACGAAATAATGTTAAAGGCTTTGTTCTGAATTATACAACTTTTGGCGGTTATTATTTTTATTTGTTTTACTGTTAGGTGATTCCTTAATCATTTTCATGATTCGACGAAACAACATACGAAGAAATGCAAAGCCGGATACAGATATACTAATACACATGAAAGAATCAATCAGATAATGTGCATGGATGTACATAAACTTTTCAAAAATCAAGAAGGAACAAGAGACGCTTATTAACACATCCAGAATCTTCAGCCAGGATATCCGATGAGAATCCGGTATGGAAAATTACGCACTGTTGATCATGAGAAAAAGAATTTGATACAAGAGAATGCATGGAATTTCTCAACGGAACGGAAATGGGGGCATGAGATTGAAAGTAAAACTACAAATTTTTGAGAAGTTGAAGCAGATACCATCAAAACAACAGAAATTAAATCGAAAATTGAAAAGAATTCCGAAGAAGATTCCCAATACTTGAAATCAAACTATCTAATTAAAATATAAATACGTAGGCAGTGTCGCTAGTAAAATTCTCTGGATCGAAAATAAGTTGTACTAAAGATGTTATGAGAGATCCCGACTAAAACTGCACGCCTGTGATACTCTGTTCCGTCTGCCTGCTTCCCACCGGACTACAACTTGGATGTCTTCACGTCCAATGTTAACAAATTCCTAATGAACCGCCCCCTTAAGTAAACACTTCATCAAATCTCCACACTAAAGTAATGTACTTGCAATAGCCCTTATCCCTGAGTGGTTTCCGGACCTTGATAAGTGGTGATCACTGTGTAAAAAAAAAAGACTAGAAAACTCCTGGCTATGCAAAAATCACTACACCTAGACGATAATACTAACCAACTCTGCATGAAAAAGAAAAACGGAAGAACGGGGACTGATTTGTATACAAAGCTTGTATAAAGGACAAAAAAATAATAAATACATAATGCAGGACACCGAACGGATAAATTCAACGAAAGGAGACACTGTGGAAATAACGACGATTCATAGTGATGGCAAAAGATAAAGCTAACTAAAACACTTGGACATGGCTACGAAAATGTGAACTAATGAGAAAAACTATTAACAACCGCACAGATAACACTATTAGAACAACAACGCCAAAGCAAAAATCACTACGATTCCAGAAAACAGTAAATGCAGACTCTGTGGACAAAGACTCAAAAGGATAAAACACATGATAAGCGAACCCGCAAACCAGCTTAAGAAAAGAATATAAAAATAGACACGAGCAAGTGGAGAAGAGTGTACACTGGGAATTATGCAAAGAACTGCATCATACAGACTTAGACAAATGCTACAAGCACAAATCGGCAACAATGCTTTAAAATTAAACTCACAAAATATTACTGGAATAAAATACATTAACGGATAAACCAATCCAATCAAGAATACCTGATGTCAAATAGTCAATAAAATGAAAATGTTCTGCAAGATTATAGATTTTGCCGTTCAGCAGACAACAGCGTAAAGATAAAGGAGACAGAGAAGCGGTGCAAATGTACAAAACTGAACGGGAAGCTCAAAGAAATATTGAAGGTGAAGAAAGCTGAGATTATACCAATAATAAGAGTAACACTAGAGACTATACCAAAATACTTTGAAAAAAGAATGAAAGAGATTGAACTCAGAGGAACTGTTGAGAAGAAACAGCGGATAACAATAATTACAACAGCAAAAGCTCTTGAATGCGCAGATTAATACACATGCGCCAGAGGTGATAGCCGGGCATACGGAAAATGTTACAGAAGTAAAACACAGATAGAATTACATAGAAAGAAGAAAATTGAAGCTATAATAGTAAGTTAACACCTACCAACATTTAAAAAAGGTGGATTGGCAATAACAGACAACACATTAAAAAATTGAAGATGGTCGAGAGGATAGAACCACCGAAGAGAGAAAACATTTGAAAAAACTCACTTGACGAGTGCGAAGAAATCTTGAGTGGTTTTTCGCCACCCAAATTCCAGTGAAAGCCAATGATTGTTGCCAACAAGTAATCGATTGGTAAAAGTCTATTGCGATAACGCCAAGTAACCTGGGAGATTATTGAAATCTGCGGAGAAAACACCATTAGAGAGAATAATTTTAAAAGTGGGCATAGACAGAGAATAATTTCGTAAAATATCATCATTACAAATTTTTTTTGTTTTCATTTTCAGAAAATTGTTCCCACTAATACTAAGATATGTGCTTAAACCTAAACGTAGATTCCATGAATGAAGTTTCTTTCTTAGAACGGCACGCCTGTGGAACTGTCTCCCGTTTGCCTACTTTCCAGCTGACTACAATAGGTTTGTATTCAAGTTACTACATTGTACAATTGACTACTGTACACACTTGAACACTTATCCTCAAATTGAGATTTGTCATTGAAAAGTTCTGATTCCTATGTAAAAAATAATAAAAGCTCGACTGACGAGTTCTTAACACCATTAATAATAGTTGAAATTTAGACCTCCTAAAAACAAAACACACAGAGTTTATATCTTAAGGAAAGTATTTTAAATAGATTGCAGTTTTCGAGAAAAAAGAAAGTAAGACGGCAGGTCGACTATTGAAAGTTTTATAAGTTTACAGACATCAGAATCAGGTGAGTTTAGTACAAGAGAAATTTATACCAATAAAATGAATGTGCGCCTGCAAGATACGTCCATGAGTGTAATATCCACGTTTCGATCAGTAAAGAGAGTGGGACTCTGGACCTAAAGACCGACTGACATGAATAATCAATCTACCAGGTCGCTTGCTGGTTGAGAAGCAAAATTTAGCTGGCAGACACGGAGTGCGAATGTATCAGTTTTTAATGCGTTTAAGCATGGTTAAGGTAAAATTTACAAATTTGGATAAACACCTTGAGTAAATCGTTTTAACAAAGTTTGGAATTGACAGTATTCTACGAATCGAAATTGTATTCCTCAAGATCTATCCAGAACCTAAGAGTATTAACACCCTATCACGAACACAAATTCAAGTTGGTTTAGCAGTGAACGAGAAGCGTCAAGATCCTGCCCGAATCATTACGAGATTATGCTCCGCAGAGATAGGAAATCTCTGATGAGATTGGAGAAATATTAAATGATAATAACATTATTTGAATAAGCTTACGTAGGTATCGAAAGACCGACGCCGAATTTTTATTCGGGCCTGTGATTTCATAATGGACAGCTAGCGATTTTGAGTACGGAGATAGTAAGGTAATGAAGAAAAATCGAATGTTCGAGAAGGTACAAAGGATAAGAGCAAAGGCAAGAAGCGTAGAAAGAAGATGAACATAATAAACAGCAACATGCATAAAAATAACCGATTATAAGCTCAAACGAAATGTGTTGAACATACCAATGTCGTAGTCTCGGGCGAAAAGATTTACGAATAATTGGGAAAACAGCCGGGAAATGGCCGAAAACGTAAGTTTAAAACGAGGAATGGTGATAAGGGGTGATTAAGAACTGGCATACTGACTTCTAGTGATTTCAGATGATTGAAGCACTAGTATATAGATGAAAGCTCTCTAATCTTAAGAGATCATTTGTATTGTAGACACCGGGGGACACTGCACTGATTTGTTTGAAGATGTGAAAATCAAGAAAATCTCAGAGATTTGCTTAACTGTTTAAGTTGTCATAAGTTGACGAACGTAAAATTCACGAGAGTTAACTGCTACAGTAATCCAGACCATGAAAATGGCTGCCCTTTGAAAGAAACAGATTGATAGAGTAATGGCCAAATTGCGATAAGTAATAGAATGATAGATAGATAGATAGATAGATAGATAGAAATCGCAACACGAGGCGATGTCTAGAGGAAAGCAAGTGATTGGCAAAAAAAGGTCAGGACCCTGAAGCCAGTTGATGTTGTATCGAGACAAATCGTTTGCTGGCTGCTGCAAAATGAACCCTGCCTAGAAGATTCCGATTGAACGTACATAGTTATATAATGGGAAAGGCGTATCGAGTTTATAAGTATTCAGTACTTTGTAATCAGTTTGGAAGAAATATCGCACCCACATCACCTAATAAATTAATTTTACGACACCTAGACAAAGAAAAACTTCTCACGTTGACTGTTAATTAACTGAGTTAACGAATAGAAATTGAAATCCTCAAACCCAATTTACAATTAACGGCAATGAACAACCTAAGTCACGAAAGGTTTTGAGTTAATGTCATGGAATTCCAGCGATATATATATATATATATATATATATATATATATATATATATATATATATATATATATATATATGCCAGCGGCAATATTTTTCGGACACTTTGCAAAAGTACTTAAAGCTAAGTACTAGTACCAAAAATCTTTGGGATTGTAAGTACGTAGTTAAGGAGTGAAAAGCCACTACTAGTGTCGTTATTTTCTAGGTTTGTTTTTGATTATTATAGTTTTTTGTGTTTTTTGCGGAAACCTGCGCGACACTATTTTTCGAAATGACAAAAAGCCTATTTTATTAAGAGCTATGTTCATGTATATGTTTTGCGTGCAAATTTTAGGCTTGTGTACTTAGATGTTATCATAAGAATCAATTATATGTTCCATCTTACTGGCAAATCAATTAAGTTTAATCAGGTAAAATGCATTCAAAATAAGCCGTTTGTTTGGCAGGGAAGAAGTGGAAGAATGTCCTCAGCATCCAAAGGATTGCGATGGCCTTGAAGCCATCGAAATAAACGGTTGAATACATGCTGATGACAAAATCGGAAAAAGAAGAAAGGACAGAAAATATCAATAGGCAAAAGACCTGCAAACAGAATGAAGAGGACTGCGGCACGGCTTTTTACATCTGAAGAAAAGTTACAGCAAGAAAAGTGAAGGAGAAATGTGAATTGGATGCAAACGTCGGTACAGTACAAAGAACGCTGTATAGGATCGGTTTGCAGTATGCAAATGCTAAGAAAAAAAATTACACTAACCAAGAAACAACGAGGAGCAGGAGTGGAGAGTGCTAAAAGGTGGCACAAAGCATGTTGACTTTAAGAAGGTTGTATTTACTGATAAGAAGCGTATCAATTTTGATGGACCCGACAGATGGTGTACTTGGTCAAGAATGGGTGAGCTTGTTGTACTGAACAAACGACAGATGGGAGGAGCAGTTATGGTTTGGGGTATGATCTTTGCTAAAGGAAATATATGATTGAAGTGGCTGAAAGGACGACAGAACAAAGAAAGCTGCAAACGTTGGACGAGAATGTCGTACCAAGGATAAGAAGATAGATGGAGAATGCTTTCGGTCTACAAAAAGACAATCGCGGCATCCATGTGTCAAAACTCATGGCAGAATGGATGCCTAAAGTGAATATGATTACTTTAGAATCGCCTGCAAAAAGCTAAGGTCTAAATTTAATGGAAAATGGTTAGGAAATGCTCGCGCAATTTGTCTATGATGGACCTGAAATAACGAAAGACTATCAACTATGGGAAAGAATACTAGATGCAAAAAACAATTAATAGAAACACGTAGATATGGTATTTTGCATATGTGTGACCATTATGAAGAGAAAGTGATAAAAGTTATTGAAAAGAAATTTGATATTACAAACTATATACAGTTTTTCAACGATGTCCGAAAAATAATGCCGCGTGTGTTTTGTACAATATGATGAAAATATGTTTTTTCCTTACCGATGTTCTTCTATTTTTATTACAGAAATCGTTTTTATATGTTCATGCTATTCTACTGAAGGAATTTCGCCGACGTATGGTACTCAGAAAGTTGAATACTAAAGTGTCCAAAACGTGCTTAAATATGATACTTTGAGTAAGGCAGATTTTGTAGTTATTATCATATTATATTAGACCTATTATATTGTAATGATTTAAGATGTTAAACAAATAAATGATACGAGCGCCGCCACCGAGAATCGAAATTAAAACCTTAAGCTTTCGATTTACTTTTTTCTTTGACGTTTATGCCTGAACTATAAAAACATGCTTGCTGCAAGACTAAAAATTAAAACGTGAAGCAATAGCTATTACTTTACGCATGCATATTCGTAATCCCGTCGTTAGACCTTCACCTGACAAATACCTTTTTTTTTTAATTTCACAATTTTGTGACTGATTTTCCCCGATTAAAACCACAATATAAAGTTTTCAATGAGTTGGATACCCTATATATAAAGTTTAATGTATTTAGACCAAAGACTGACAGATGAGTTTTGTAGGAAATTGTTTAAACAATTATATGTACGCATACATAAATATATACAGAAAGAGTATTTTTGCTATAACTTATTTTACTCAAATATTACGCAAGTATATATCATGTAGAATATCTGCATGAAAATAATTATGCGTAATAGCTAACTAAAATTATCATCTCATGAGAAAACAGAAAAAAACGCAATACGGAATTAATTAAAATCAATGTTTTAAAGAATGTGCAAATTAACATTTTCTAGAGAATGCTATTCCACGAACTATATATAACAAATTTGTATTTTTATTTTTTTTTTAATATGAATATTAGTAAACAAAAAAAAACAAGTTTATAGGATTATAGATTGGGGGAACAATAAATATGTCGCCCTACAGAAAACAACACTATAGATTTATTTTAAAACCTTTATTGAAAAATCAATTCAGGTAAATAATTATGTAGTAGTGATTACATATATTAAATGGAACCGCCTTTTATCTTAATCATCGCTTTGATACGTGTCCAGAACTAGGATCATGACTTTTCTAAAAGCGCCGGCGGGATCTCGGCGTAAAGGGCAAATTCGGCTGGCTTTGTTGTTGTGGGAGGTTATGTTGATGATATTTTCGACATATTACCACACGAAGTATTCCAGCATGGTTAAAGCTGGGGGAAGAGCAAACCAGTTAGTAAAGGTACAAAGTCGAAGCCTTCGTTGAAATCAAGCCTTGGTCTCTTTAGACGTGTGGGCTAGTACCGAGTCCGCTGTCAACCATCGCGTTTGCTAGCGACCACCTGATTTCCTTAGGGGACCAACACGCTCTACAGTATACCAGGTATATTTCGGTGTAGAATTTCAAGCCAAATTCGAAGATAAGGTGGCATGATGTGGCTCTAATTGAAACCACACCAAAAAGCATAACACTGATCGTAAACTTCAACCTGTAAACGTAGTGTTTATTGGTGTTAATCCCGCGATGCATTTTGAGGGTATTGGCAATAGTCAAGTTCTCGTGATTTAGATAAGTAGAGAGCATCAGTTGTACATCAGTGAATCTCCGATCTCGATTGTTAAACATTGTTCCACTTTCAGACATGGTAGATTACTGCTATCATTCTTGGGATATGTACTGACCAACTAGAAGATGGTCCGCAAAACCGGTTTCTTAAATAGGAAAGTAATCGTGCCATCTTTTCTAAGGCGACAATCTGTTCATTCCACAATGTATATAGATATATGTTTTTTACATATACACACACACACACACACACATATATATATATGTATATATAAGTATATATATATATATATATATATATATATATACATATAAATATGTGTGTGTGCGTGTGTGCAATGATTTTTGCCGTAAAACTGAAGTGTACTTAATTGTTCAAAAACTAAGAACCAACTCTTCGATACAATTAACTGTCATAAAAACTTCTGCAAATTCAGGGAACAAGCTTTTGTAAATTTATCGAAAACACATTCTGCTCATAGACATTTAACGATACTTACAGTATACAAATTATGCACCAGAATATCAATTTTGGGGGGAAGTTTCATTAGGTTTTATTAAATCTTTCCATCTGACTCGAACAAAAAAGACGCTAAATACATCTAGTGTTCATTTATTTTGTACATTTTTCTTCTATCCAGCATTTTACTATGCAACATTTTTATATTTTACTATTGTTTCTAATGTATAGAGTGTTACAAAATATTATATAAAAAGCTAATATATATATATATATATATATATATATATATATATATATATATATATGTGTGTGTGTGTGTGTGTGTGAGTGTGTGTGTATGTGTATGTTGGGGGATGCACATACACATATGGTCTACTTTAAGTATGCGAATCTTGCGCTTACCATCTCTCACGTAACTTTCACTTCAGGTGTTTGCAATGACTTTAATCTCTTTTCTTCCCTGTAAAATATTAATAACAAACACTTGTCTTGATACAACCTATGGTACAACTTCCCTTTACTCACAATCTATATACTAAGCCAAAATTCTATGGGCAAAGTTCCTTTTCAAGGGATGTATGCCTGTGGAAGTATTTCGTGGGACTTCTTCGTAACTGGCTATACATTCATCTATTTCAATTTCAACGAACACACGTTCTTTTTCAGTCGTGTTTTTAGATTATTAACCTTTAGCCAATGTCCCGCACTACTAATTGCCTACCACTCATTAACACTTATTCCCAAGTCACTTCTATATATATTGACATAAGCGGTGACTGAGTGTATAAATCTACAACAGAAATAATAACAACTGCCGTCAAAATATCGAAATAATTTCTTACAGGATTGTCTCAGGATGATAGGTATTGCACTTAAATTGTAGTCAAAGAACAGTGTGTGTAATGATGTATTCTAATAATGAATTGCATTGTTGGTTTTATAATATTTTTAAAATTCACTGAATGTGAGCGTAGAATATGTACTTGAATATATATGTAAATATGTTTACATTTAAGAAACGGGTTATGTAGAAATGAAACAGTTTAATCAAACTATTAGGATCAACAAAATATTCTAAAAATTATATTACTTCAGAAACGTATAAGAACTCCTTGAATATGTCGAAATAGTATAGTTTTTTAACTATTCGTACATTTTGTCCAAACAAAATTCATTTACTGAAAAAGAAAAGAAATGAATATTAGCAAAGTAGAAAATAAGTAAAACAACAAAGGATATGTGTACGCAGTAAACAATGACGATATTATTTAAACATTTAGTTTAACGATGAACAAGGATTGTAATTGCAATGTTCCGAAGCAAATTTTATCGAAAATATGAGCTATTAAAGTTTATCTGGGACCAACGACGAGTAAGAAATGGCCAAATCGAAAGATAACAACGTGTTCGTTTAACACATAATTCCTGAGTGAGTCTCTTAATTTTTTGGAATAATAAAAAGTCTGGCTTATTTCATATAACGTGTCTTTAGATAAATTTTCCAATTTTCAGAACACATACATCACTTATCCTTACAAAATAGTCAACGGTTTCCACAAGATTGTTTATAGTAAAGTTGTTATTTTAGGTAGTTTAGTTTTATTATACAATAAAGCAAATTAGTTTATTAAACTTAGATATACACATTTTTTATAAGCCCCTTTTTAAAAAAAATAACTGATCTCGAATACAAACAGTGATGAATTGTCGCCGTACAATGTCTTCTAAGACTAAAACAATTAATTTATTACAGTGACTTATGATAATAATTTTGTTTATCTGCATTGAATAAAATAACACACAAAAACATACACACACAGCCGCCGATTAGCGTAATGGCTCTCGTACAGCCGCCGATTAGCGTAATGATCCACGTACAGGCGGCCGGGTTTCAATCCTGGCTTGAGGTCTAGCCGAACTGATGAGCTATGAAACATCGAAACAATACCCTATGTGGATGACTATATATATATATATATATATATATATATATATATATATATATATACACTATATTGGTTGCTCGCGTGTTTTTAGGTGTGCGTTGCGCAAGAAAAAAAAGTGGTAATAGGTAGGCCGGCTGGAACCCGTGCCCTGAAGGAGGAAAAGAACGGGGAAAACGTGACGTCTTTGCTCTTACGACCAGCGTCAAACCAGAGGTGTCGTATGTTTAAATTAAGACTAAACTATCGAAAAGAGGTGATAACTTTAAAAAATATCGGCGAAAAAAGCGATTTCTCCCGATAGAAAAGTGCTCAGTTGAGGGTGAAGATATTAATGTTTTTAGCCAATTTTTCGTTTGAAAGGTCGAGTTTAAAACGATACTGATCATGTAAAAATCAGTCGTCTTTGTCGAAAGTTTAAGGCAGACATGCAAACATACATGACACAATTTATATATTAGTAACTCAAATATTCGACCCAAATCATTAAAACGCTTGCCCTATCTCTGAGTACCTTTTATGTCAAATTTCAAATGTTTAGACCAGCAACTGTCTGAGTAATTTTGTAGAGACCGCAGAGGTCAATTTATTTTCACTTTGATCCCTATTATGACACCTTAAATTTATTGTTTTGGGCTCAAACTAAGTTATTAAGTTAGATGCATGTCCAAGGAACCTATATCTAAAATGTCAATTGTTTATGCCCAAAATTGGCAGTGGAGTTTGGTAGAGTTTTGAAAGGTTAAATCGTAAAACTTGACCTGTTAACAGCCAAATTTCTGGCTGAAAACGAGTTACGAAGATTTTCCCAAATATCAATGCCTTGTATGTCAAATTTCAAGTCTGTACACTGAAAATTGACAGAATTATTGCGTAGGGAAATGTACACAGACAGGCACCCCCCAGACAGGCACACAGACAGCCACATTCATTTATATATATATATATATATATATATATATATATATATATATATATATATATATATATATATATATACTAGCATGGGTGTCCTTCGTTGCCCGGGTATTTGGAGGTGTATGCTGAGCAAACAAAAAAAACAAAAACATACGGTCAATTATTTTAAAATTTGATCCCTATTATAATCCCTTATTTTGGGCTCAAATAAAGTTTTTAAGTTAGATCCATGTCCAAGAACCCTATATCAAAAAATTTCAATTGTTTAGACCCAAAATAGTCGGAGGAGTTTGATAGTGTTCTCAAAGGTCAAATCGTTGAACTTTGACCCTTTAACAGCCAAATTCCTGGCCGAAAACTGGTCACAAACATTTTCCCAAATCTCAGTACTCTGTATATCAAATTTCGAGTCTGTAGACTAAAAAAAGACAGAGGTAGACACACAGACAGACACACAGACACGTTCACTTATATATATATATATATATATATATATATATATATATATACACATATATATAATATCTCGAGCCTAACTGGTAGACATGCAGAACCTTAGTAATTGTCTGTATTTTTTAGATGAGGTGTTTTCATTGATTGAGATTGTCGGACTGACAACAACCATGATGAGGAAGTCAGTCCGACAATCTCAATCAATGCTGAACCTTGTTTAAATTTGTTATTATAAAAAAAAATATTTACCGTAATCGAGGCCCCTTTTCGTTACTTGCACTCGCATACCTGGAGTAGCACGGCAAATACTGATGTTTAGAATGAAACACACGGCAGTCGTCAATAGCATTGGAATCAAGAATTTTTCGCATGCCATTATAAAGAAATATTTTTGTTTCTCCTATCTTTCTGTGAAATGTTTATGATTCATGATAAAACATCTACATTTTATATAAATCAATAATCAAGCAATTTATGCAGTTGTATACATTAATTAATAAATATATGTCTTTAATAATTTATTCATAACACAATACATATATTTGTTCCAAGCAAATAATCATTTGTTTATTTTCATTAATTTTTTTCAATAGAATCATGCTACATCTCTTTCTTTGTTGGTTTAAAAAAAGCTTGTCAGAACCCATTCATATTTTTTGCACGTTTGTCGCTTTGTTCAATGGACAAAACTCGTCGTCGAAGGTATCTGTTAACGTAGAATACTACGTGATGAGATTTACACATTTTAGCAGAAAATATAATTATAGGCATATACCCTAGCGATACCTGTACTTCGTTATGTCATAGACAATAAAACTTATTCTACGCAGATTTTAGTCGGAATAAACCCAAATATTCAATTATTTAGTCCACGAACAATGAAAACATAAATAGAAACTGCATTAAAGTGAGTATAAGCTATCAGTATACCAGCGCCACAAGGAACATACTATCCTACATATATTTCAACCTCATAATATACATCTTTCTCATTCTCGCTATTTATCTCTCTCTCTTTATCTCTCTCCATATATATATATATATATATATATATGTATATATATATATATATATATGTGTGGGTGTGTGTATATATATATAGTTATATATACAAATATGTATATATATATATATATATATATATATATATATATATATGTAGAGGGAGAGGTACAGGTAATGTGTTTATATATATATATATATATATATATACATATATAATATATATATATATATATATATATCCCATCATATATATATATATATATATATATATATATATACATATATAATATATATATATATCCCATCATATATATATATATATATATATATATATATATATATATATATATATATATATCCCATCGTATTATCCCATCTACACAGGAATTGCTCAATATACAGGAAAGTGCAAATAAAGAAAATTATAGTGATTCAATGAAATTAAAAAAAAAAAAAACTTTATTCAAATCAAGGATTATTTATTAACCCAAGTAAGACAAAGAATACTTTCGAAATTTTATCTCTTTATCCTATAGAGTTTCGATGCCTACCATATTTTCAGAGGAGAAAATATTAGTAAATAGATATAACGGTATTCACCCTATTTGCTAAAGTCAGTTAGACATGGAAAATCAAAATCAAAAAATTATTAATATAGAAGTCACATAGCGGGGGAAATTGAAGAAAATGATGTAAACGTTTAATTCCAAATTGTGCGGTAAAATCCAAGGTAACTGTCCTACCAAGCAGTGAGGTAATGAGATCCAAACAGTGTATTGTTTAATCCACATCATAGAGTAGAAATCAAAGTTGGGCATATTTCTGAAGTAATTCTTCTTCATGGGCCGATGATTTTTTTTTTTAACATTGGATGTTACCGCCCAATTTTGAATTAAACGTTTATATACTGTTCTTCAATTTCCCCCGCTTTGTGACTTCTATTTTAATCAATTTTTGATTATGATATTCCATGTCTAACTGACTTTAGCAAATGGGGTGAATACCGTTATATCGATTTGCTAATATTTTCTCCTTTGAAGAGATGGTAGGCATCGAATCCCTATAGGATAAGGAGATCAAATTTCGAAAGTATTCTTTGTCCTACTTTGAATAATAAAAACTCCTTAATTGCATAAAGGTTGTTTTTTTTCATTTCATTGAATCACTATAATTTTATATATATATATATATATATATATATATATATATATATATATATATATATATATATATATATATATATATATATGTTGGCTGTACCCTGCAACGCGTTGCTATGGCTCAATTTGATGTAATGAAATATCTGATAAAAAAAAACGAGAAAACCAGTGTTTCTTATATTCTTATTACAGCAATTCGCTACAAAAATTGAAAAAAAAGTGCGGAAATAAAAATAATTTTACTCTTACAGAATTTGATCCGGAACCTCGGGAGTTTCGTCAATCATGGCTTGGGCTCGATCAGCAATCACTGGATTAAGCCGCTAAATGTTGAAGCAGCAAATCGATTTTTTTAATTGTGTTCCTTTTTTTTGTATTCAAAGATCTGTTGTTGTTGTTTTTTTTATAATGTGGTCACCACTTATAAAGGCCCGGAAGCCGCTCAGGGATAAGGGTTATTGTAAGTACATTACATTAGTATGGGGATTTAATAAAGTGTCTACTAAAGGGGGCGTTTAATCAGAAATTTCTTTACGTTGGACTTGAAGACATACAGGTTGTAGTCAGGTGAGTGGCAGACAGAGGGAACAGAGTTCCACAGGCGTGCACTTCTAAGAAAGGAGCTGTGTCCATTGAATCTACGTTTTTATTTAGGCATAGATAAAGAGTGGGGAAAATTTTTGACAGTGGATTCATCTAGACGGGTGTTTTTCGTTAAATATTGGGGAGGGGGACCAGAGATTCGAGTTAAGACGAGAAGCTCACATGGAAACAATGATAAAACAAAGATAGTCTTGCAATGTCTCTTCTGTAGGAAGGAAGTTGCAGCGAAGAGAAAAGGGCATCCCCACTAAGCCACGAAGTCTATTTTGTACTCTGTCAAGGCAGGATAGGTTGTTTTTAGCAGCTCCTGCCCAGATATGGCAACAGTATTCCATCCTTGGGCGTACTTGGCTTTTGTATAGATAGAGAATTGCACTAGTGGTGAGATATCTTCTGGAGCGGTAGAAGGATCCCACCATCTTTCCAGCGACCTTGGCAACAGACTTGATGTACGTGTTCGATTTCAGATCAGGAGTGAAGGTCAAGCCCAGAAGCGTGTCAAAACATCGGCTTCTCCTAGACAAGAGCCATCCATTTCAATTGATGCCATATGGGGATCAGAGCGTTGATGATGTAAAGATAGGAGTTTTGTTTTAGATGCACTAAAGGTAAACAGCCACGTCTTCCTCCACTGAACCACGCGGTCGAAATCAGAGGAGAGAGAAGCATAGAGGCCTTTGTCATTTACAGCCTTTGATGTGTTGCCGTAGATGGTCGTGTCATCAGCATAGATGCAAACGAATGATTTAAGTATGTGTTTAGGGAGATCATTGATGTAGATCAGGAAGAGAGTTGGGCACAGGAGGGGCCCTTGAGGGACTCCAGCATCAATACTGCAGGCCTCTTATTTTCGTCCATCAACCGCTACTCTTATGAGCCTATCAGAGAGAAATTATTCAATGATAGAGAGAACATGTCCAGTTATACCGTAGCTGGAAATCTTGTGAAGTACGCCTTTATGCCATACCTTGTCGAATTCCTTTGATATTTCAAGAGAAATTGCCCTAGCAAGGAAACCTTTGTACAGAGATTCACTTATCCTATGAGATGTTACCGTTAGCACATCTGCGGTAGATCTTGCAGAACGGAAAACATGTTGCGTGTCACTAAGGTTATTTATACTGAGGTGGTTGAATATTTCTCTATTTAATATCGATTCCAGCAGCTTACTCATGACACACAGGAGACTTATTGATCTGTACTGAGAGGGAAATTACTGATCACCTGAGTTCTTATATACAGAGCATACTGATGAGGTTTTCCAGGTTGTTCGAAATCACTTCTTTTTAAGGCATCGCTTAAACAGTTTCGTAAGTATGGTAGCAAGTTCTGGTTGAAGCTGTTTTAACACTATAATTGGGATGTCGTTAGGGCCAGTTGCTTTACTGGAATCAAGGTTCTTGATTAGCTTGGCGAACTCATGCACAAATATGTGTATGTTACCTAGCGTGTTCTGTGTTATAGGAGGAAATATGGGGAGGTGTTTGCCTTCGTCACATAGGGTAGAATTAGCTGCAAAGTTCTTTGCAAATAGTTTGGCCTTGTCTGAAGCTGACGAGATGACCTCTGGTACATTGATAATGGTTGGAATAGAACGCACACTTCTGTTCACCATTCTATTTGTTATTTGCAAAAACTGGTGGGAACCAAGCCGCTGATCAGTTACTTTGGATTTAACAGACTGGGCATATAGCTCTCTTGCATTTTTTGTTACTCTTTTACAGTGGTTGCTGGCATTCCTGAAAGCAGCTTTAGTCTCAGTGCATCTATTATGTTGGTAGCTATGGAAAAAAAGTGGTTTCTCTGCGCGATGGCAGCAGCACATTCTGGGGAGACCCATGGCTGGCTGGTATATTTTTGCTGGAATTTGTTAGATGGCATGAATCGGTCTATGCCTAAAATTAACCATTAGGTCAGGCCTGATACTATAGAGGACACATCCTTTTTAAACATGGAATGCAGAGGTAGATCCGATATAAATGTACGGAAGCAATCTCAGTCAGCCATCGAGTATCGGTATACAGTACGGAGGAGGGGTACGGCTGGGGACTTAATACATTGATTTTTATCCCAACTGATACGAGGGAGTTGTCGCAGGACCCTAGATTAGAAAGAACGAAACATGAACATAGCTCAGGGAAAATTGAGAGAAAAGGTGTAGGAGGCTTGCATATTGAGCTGTACTATCGGGCACAGTGGTGGGCTTGCGAACAATCTTAGTGAGGTCATAAGCAATGGCAAAATCATGACATAACCTCCCCTCATCATCAGTCTTATTTGAGTGGTAAGCACTTCCACGTTGAAGTCACCACAGATGTGGATGTTAGCCGAGGGATGTGCAGACAGAATGTGGTCGATTTTCTCAGATATGTTCTCACATATAGT
Source organism: Euprymna scolopes (assembly GCF_053919585.1). Lineage (NCBI taxonomy): Eukaryota > Metazoa > Mollusca > Cephalopoda > Sepiida > Sepiolidae > Euprymna > Euprymna scolopes. Next base: position 66,304,118 of record NC_136486.1, on the reverse strand, counting down.
AACTCCGTTGTTATGGGGCCGATAGAGGGCAAATATAAAGGCAGTGGGATAAGCAAGTGCAACCCGAAAGCACATATAAGGTAAATTAGGATTTTCTTTGGAGATATCCCTTCCACATGGGAATCTGTATTTAATATAGGCACATATTCCATGCACATGGCGATCTTGGGGGTCAGATTTAGATTTTAAGTTAGAGTATCCATTAATTATGAGCTCATTTAGGGAAGTGGTCGACCCTATTCCAGTTTCGCTTAGAAAGAATAGGTCCGCTTTCGTCTCCTGTAATTGGGTTTCAACGTAGACCCCTGATGTTGGAGAAGGAGACATGGTAGTAGGGTCTACGTTGGAAGATGGGGTTCTAGAATTATTCGAGTTTCTTTCTGGAGATGATCATGTTGAGGTTTTGGGATTTGTGGAACAGGTCGCATACTTGGTTAGAGCAGGATAGAGAGGGAAAGTGAGAGAGAAAGAGACAGGATTTTTTTGTAGCACATGAAAAGGTAAAGCCGTGACAATTACCCACTAGTATGGCATCGAGAGGCTCCACCAGAGACGACTGCATGGTCTAGAATCCATTCACCAAACGGCAATACAGCAATCCCAGTACTTTGCGCCTGCTGATAGGACAGCCTTCTTAGTAGTTAATCCAAGGTTCGGGTCCCTGACTATCAGGCGGATAACGTCAGCTCAGACGAAACGTTTACCTCCAGCACCTTTACTAGTGACATGGCTACAAGGATAGACATAGAGACAGAAACATTTCCGACATCTCAGTCTACTGTTCACCAAGTACTACCGACCTTTAAATAGCTTTTTCTTAACTCTTTGTCCGAAAAATCACTCATTTTAATGAGGACTGAGGGACAAAAAAGGAGACGCAAGACTTACTGGAGCTGCCGATAACACATCCACTGTATTATCTACTCTCCATTAAAAAGAACGGGGGGTACAAGGGGCTTATTAATATCTACTTTGTATAAGTGCGGTGCTCAATTATCAATCTAGGAAACTTTTGAAGATAATCTCCCCTCCCATATTAATGTGGGGATGTTTTTGGCGTTATCTATCTCAAGTTTGAATCATTCGAGCTTCAACTGATAATTAAAATTCAATAATGAACTTTTATCAATTTGTGAACTCGGCTGAATATTAATTTACATTTGAGTTTTGATAATTATTCAAGATTTTAATTTGGGATGTTCTCGTTTTCATAGGTGACGTTTTTTTTTTCTTTGTTTTACATGTAACAAGACAATATTGGTTAATAACATATATTGACAAAGATTTCAGCACAACAAATGACAAGATAGGTAAAACTTACTTACGAGTTTTGAATTCAAAGCTGTAATAAGAACACAGTGTGCGGTAATTAGCAAAAATTAGGTTCAAAAGTTAGATAGAAACATAATTTTAAGCTTAGTTTAAGAGTCTGGAAACAGCGACTTGCCCATCTAAAGGTCATATCGGAGTGGGAAGCTGGCAGCATTTCATTCTAGCTACAAAAAAGATATGGTGGGTGTGGGTGTATGTTTGGGGGGGTAATGATTTTATTTATTTATATTTTATTTTACTTTATTTTTTTGTCTATTTTTTTATTTTTTGCTCTATCTATCGGGTTGGAATCTTCGAGCTTAACCTTATAATCAAAATCCAATAATGAACTTTTATCAATTTGTGAAGTCGGCTTAATATTAATTGACATTTGAGTTTAGATAATAAAAGCAATAAAAACGAATAAACGTTACATCGAAGAAAAACACTAAAAATGTCTTCGATAAAATTATTTGTTATATATTTTTGGGGCTATTTTTACAACTTAAACCATGCAAAGCTCAAACATTTTTATTACTTTAGTATTAAAGAAATACATGTGTAGAGAAATGTATTAAAAGTGAACAATTGAATTCAATTACAGTTTTATAATGAATCATTTTCCTCAGGTGTTCAGCAGTCGATAGTTAATATATAGGAGATGATTTATTTTTTTATTTAGAAGAAACATTCCATTATGAAATAAAAAAAAACAAATAAGTACAATAACATAATAATGAAGATAAAACATTGAAAATATAATTGAAACTAGCAGAACGGCCCCCGGATTTGCTCAGTCGTAAAATACGATTAAATATGATATTTTAATTTGCCGTGATTTCGTATATATGCTATTATGGAGACAGACAGACAGACAGACAGATAAACAGACAGGCGTATAGACTTTTATACATTAAATTTATGTCTTCATATTTTCAATCTCTATCCCCATCGAAATTAAAAGTGTAAAAGTGGTGCTAGGTGCCTCAACTGATTTGATATTTAGGGGGGTCTTCTTTTATGACTTTTTACCCGGTTAACCTTTTTGAGAGGTCGAAAATTGAGCAAAATTTAAAAATTCTTAAGACTTTTGCACGTCTATCTTGGGTAATATTTAATCAGCTTATATGCGTTTATCGCTTGTACAGTTGTAACACCACCAGCTTTGAATTCTATTCATCCGGTTTCGATTCTAGTTGATCGTACTCAAATACTTTTTTTTTAACTTTCGAAATCACGACAATATATACGAAATCTTGACAAATCAAAATATCATATTTAACCGTATTTTATGTCCGGCCAAACCCGCGAACACTCTCAATCGTTAGGAATATATACAAAATCTTGACAAAATTAAAATATCATATTTAAGCGTTTTTTTACGCCTAGACAAAGACAACAACCGCTAGTCTAATATATAAAAGTTTATTTGTCTGGCCGTCTCTCTCTATCTCTCTCCCTCTCTCTCTCTCTCTACCGAAACTTGAAATCGCAGAGCGGCGCCAGGCCAACAAATGATCTTGTCTTTAGCTGGTTAAAATCATTTCAACAACTGGTCCAAATTGAAAATATCGTCATACATTTTGTGCATTAATATGTGTTTATTTTAAATCAGTTCGTGTGCGTGTTACGTTGGTATAGCGGTAACGTTTCCAGCTTAAAATGCTGCAGCTTGGGTTTTGGTTGGAGCTGATGGCACTGAAATGCATTTTTTTTTTTACTTAAGAAATCACGACTTGAATAGAATCTATGCTTTTAAGAATTTTATTGTTGTTGTTGTTTATTGATATTTGTATGTAAACGCATTTTTCTATTTATTTAAAAAAAATACATCAACTTTGTTATATATGACGTGGAATTGCATTTATCTAAAAATGATCTAGCTAGTTTGCATATTCTTTTAAACATTCATTTTTAATAACTTTCCTTGTAGGTTTTTCGGTATACTCATGGGATGATCATCTTTAGTAAACTATTGCGTGTAATTATATTCATGCAGATGTTCTAGAAGATTTATACTTCCGTAATATTTAAGTAAAAGTTTATAGTAGACACAAACCTATTTCTAGTTATATGTATGCATGCGTGTAGATATATACTTTTTAATTTTAAAAAAAATGCCTACTACACTCCTTTATCAGTCTTTAGTCTACAGACATAAAACTTATTATCTAAGGTATTCGAACACATGCGAAACTTTATATTTGTGTTTTGGGTGGTGAAAGTCACTACAAAGGTGTGATTATTAAATAAATAGAAATTGGCCAGGTGACGGTCGAACGACTGCATTACGATTATGCATGCGTAACATGATATCGATCGGTTCATGGTTTAATTATATCTTTTCAGTAAACATATGTTCAGAGTTCTGGATTTAACGTGAAAGGAAAAATTACATCGAAAGCTAAACTTCATGCTTTCGACTCTCGGTGGTGGCGGACGATTCAGTTCTTTAAAAAATGTTTAAACCGTTAATATATATTGGGGCAATATAATATAATAATAAATATGATACCTGTATTAATTAATCAAAAATCGTATTTAAGCTTATGTTGCGACCAGAGAAAAAAAATATATATCTAATTCTGACTGTTCAGTTTTTTTGTTTTTTTTCTCTTACTAGTTTTCCAACTGAAACCAATTTCCCTCTTTCCTCATTCGATTCTTAGCTTTTAATTTATCATTCTGACGTTTCCTCTTAGAGGGTCAGACGATAAGGCCTTAAGGAAATTTTAACAATTCCACCTGCCCGTTTTTTTGTTTCTTTGTTCTTTTTGATTTAAATTAAATTATGTTTCCTCTGAAATTTCTCCTTCCATTTTGCTGTACCAAGAATTTACTTACATATTTTCGAGGTCGGTACAGCTCACAATTTATCAAAACGTTAAACAAAGTTATACGTATGAAAAACAAAAATAATAAGTTAATCTTTTTGAAGTGTAGGATGGAATTTCTTAAATCTTGCCGCCTAAATCATGTAGCTCCCGGTTATATCTCTAAATTAAATGTAGAAATACATTGGCAGTTTAACGTGTATTCTTACAAGACGAAATCCTATTTAACTCCGATACATATACTTCGTTACATAATAAACACCTTTTACTTTGGGCTATGGTTTGGAAAGAACTATCTTTCTTTGATAAACTCCGTTTTTCCAAGTTTTTATCCAATGGCGACAATTTTACCCTCAATAAATGTACTTCTTCTTATGATAAATATTTAAAAAAAATAATTACTAAGAAGTTTGGGATTAGAACAAATTCGGATAAACATATATTTAATTATTCTTCTTATGTTTTGTCCAATACGGAAGAGTTTGTTTTATCTGCTGGCTTACAATTTTGCGTTCCTCCCCTTTATGTTGATAAAATTTCAATATTTAGTGAAATTGAATCATTATATACTCAAGTAAAAGAACATTCGCCTATCTCTACTGATTAATTAACTAATGTTAAAATTCAGTTGGGCGAATTAGGTCGGAGGTTTTCTGCCATAAACACTAAATCTAGCGATTTTGTTTGGCAGAAAAATCACTTTGAAGCGGCAAAATAAATTAGGTCTAATTCCGACATTTATCTTACTCGCCCAGATAAAGGATCGGGCGCTGTTATACTTAACAAAACGGAGTATATCTCCAAAATATTACAAATTTTGGACGATAAAAATAAAACTCTCCGGTTTGGTGATTTAAGCCATGATGACACTTTTCGAATGGAAATAAAAATCCAGAAAAGATTTCTTCAACTTTATAAAAACGGGTTTATTTATAAGGAGATTTACGATAGAATCCGACCCATTGGCTCTCAAAGGCATAGAATGTACGGTTTACCCAAGGTTCATAAACCTAACATTCCTTTGCGACCCATTTTATCTATGTTGGGTTCTGCACAACACGAACTTGGGAAATGGTTAGTTGATCTTCTTAAACCTGTGCTTTCTTTTTATTCGGTCCATTTTAACTCTGATTCTTTTCAATTTTTTTCTCATATACACAAATTATCTTTATCTAAGAATACCGAGTTCTTGGCTTCCTTTGACATAAATAGTCTTTTTACTAATATACCTTTGGATGAAACCATTGGTATTTGTGCTGACTATCTATATCGTGGTCCCTCAAAATCTCCACAATTTCCTGAACGAATTTTCGTTGAACTGATGGAACTTACCACTAAATCAGTTTCAAAAACATTATGTACCGGCAAATTGATGGGATATCTATGGGTAGCCCTCTTGGTCTTTCGCTAGCCAACATTTTCGTTTGATTTTTGGAAAACGAATTATTTTCCAAAATTACTAAACCAACATTCTATACACGCTATGTTGATGACACTTTTGCATGCTTTCCCTCACGGAGTGAAGCTGAACAGTTTCTTCGTCTTCTTTGTAACTTGCATCCATCGTTACAATTTACTATGGAGGTCGAGGACTGTGGCTCTCTTCCATTCCTCGATGCTCGTGTTTCTAAAGTTGGTTCTACGTTTGAGACCTATGTATACAGAAGACCTACATTTACAGGGTTCTATCTTAATTGGTTTTCCTTTGCCCCTCAGTCTAGAAAAATAACCCTCATTAGCGCTCTTACACATCGTGCACTCATGATTTGTTCACCAAACCGTCTTGATGCGGAACTTGGTGAAATCACAAATATTTTTCTCAGCAATGGATATCCCATTAATATAATAAAATCTACTATTGAACTAAAATTGCTACATTTAATAGTGTTAAACGTATTGGCCCATCACGTTGTCCTATTTATTTAAAATTACCATGGTAAGGTCCTGATGGCCTTCATATTGTTGAAAGGATTTATTTTGCTACGCAACGTTGTTTTCCAGCTACTATGCTTAGAGTAGTTTACACAACTCGAACCTTTTTCTCTTCTTTTCGTAAAGATGTTTTGCGAACCATTCAAAATAATTTTGTTGTTTATAAATTTGTTTGTCAGTGTGGAGCTGACTACGTTGGCAAGACATCCCAAAGATTGGAAATGAGAATATCCCAGCACATCCCTCGGGATAATCGATTACACCAGGTTTCGAGAACATCCGGGCACTCCCAAGCTCATGAGTCCGCTATCGGTAATCACCTGATTAGTATAAATAGGTGTTCTGACCAATATTCCGATGGTTGTTTTTCTGTTTTATGCAGTGCTAGGTCGAACTATCATCTCAATATCATTGAGGCGTTAGTCATTAATAACTCTCGACCTAACCTGTGTAGACAAAAGATTTTGAAACATCAGTTGGAAATATTTACTGATTTAAAACCAGCTGAACAGTGAGAATTATATATATATATATATATATATATATATATATATATATATATATATATATATACATTTTTTCTCTCACTGGTTTTTTAACTGAAACCAATTTCCCTCTTTCCTCATTCGATTCTTAGCTTTCAATTTATCATTCTGACGTTTCCTCTTAGAGGGTCAGACGATAAGGCCTTAAGGGAATTTTAACAATTCCACCTGCCCGTTTTTTTGTTTCTTTGATCTTTTTGATTTAAATTAATATATATATATATATATATATATATATATATATATATATATATATATATATATATATATATATATGCATATATATTACAAACGAGTCACAACTTATCAAGGTCCGGATGCAACCCAACGATAAAGGTTAATGAGTGTACAGTAATAAATGGGGACATGTAGTTATTATAAGTAGTATAAATTTGGTAAATTGGATTGCTTAAGAGGATTGCTCATCAATAGTTTGTTTACGTTCGACTTGAAGAAAATCATATTGTAGTCCAATGAAGAGCAGTAAAACGGAAGTTGTCCATAGGCATGCAGATCTAAAAACGAAGCTTTTTTCATTGAATCTATATGTAGGCTTAGCCACAGATGGAGAGTGGAGAAAATTATTGAGAGTAGTTTCAGATAGATGAATTATTTTCATGAAAGTCCTGCCAGGGAAGGTGAAGGTCAGGCGAGCTCTTGCCATCAAAATAACGGAAAAAGAGACACTCTCAACATCTCTTCTTTGTGAAAGAGGTTGCAGGGTGGAAAAAACGGCATCCCCTACTAAGATACAAAGTCTATTTTTAACATTGTCAAGGAAAGGTAAAGTTTCTTCTAGCAGCTTCTGCCAGGATGTGGCAACAGTACTCCCTCCTTGGACGTACTTTGCTGTCATGCAGGTAGAGAATTGCATCAGACACGATATATCTACTAGAGAGGTAGAAAGCTCCCACGATTTTCCTGGCGGCATTAGTAACGCATTTGATGTACGTGTTTCATCTGAGATCAGGAGTAAAAGCCAGACCTAGGTGTTTTCCAAACATGGAGCCGCCCCAAGAGGACACCCACGCATTTCAATTGCTGCTAGACGAGTATCAGTGTTGATGATGTAAATATAGAAGCTTGGTTATAGATGCTTTGAAACAAACTAGCAACCAGCTTCCCCATTACACCACGCGATCAAGATAAGAACAGAGACAATAAGAGAGAACTTGGTCGTTTACTGCTTTTGAAGTGTTGCCATATATGGTAATGCCGTCGGCATCAATGTCTACAAATTATCTTGGGATTTGATTTAAGAAATACTTGATGTAGATCATGAGGAGAGTTGGGTGCAGAATGGACCTTTGAGTACTTCAGCATTAGTACTGTGAACTTTGGATTTTTACCCACAAACCAGTACTCTTATTTACCTATCAGAGAGAATTGATTTAGCTATTGAAAAAAACACACCTTTTTCATCTATACCGTAGTTGCAGATCTTGTAGACTAAACCTTCATGCAATACCATTTCAAAGGTTTTTGATATTTCAAGGCAATAATCCAATAAATGAAGCCTCCGTAAAGAGATTCACTTATTTTATGAAATATAGCTATCAACACACCTGCTGTATATATAGAAAAACGGAATCCATATTGCATGTTACTAGGAATTTATTTCTGCTGAGGTGGTTGACAACGTCTCTATTTAACACATATTCCATCAACTTTCTCATGACGCACTGGAAACTGTTTTGTCTGTATTGAAAGGGAAATGATTGATCACCTCCATTTTTTTTACACGGGACACACTGATGAGGTTTTCCTGTGTGGTGAGAAGCAACTCTGTTTAATACAATGCTAAAATAGATTTATAAATATGAGAGCTAGTTCTGGTTAAAGCTTTTTAGGCACTATAAAAAGAATACCGTCACGATCAGTTTACTTACTTGCATCGAGGTTTTTAATTAGCTTGACAATATCACGCACGGTTATTTGTAAGTCGCGCAGCGGGTTTTCAAACAAAGAATGAGATGCGGAGGGAATTGGCGGCCCTTATCGCATAGGGTAGAATAAGCTGCAAAGTGTTTGGCAAAGAGTTAATCATTGTCCGATGCCGATGAGATTACCTCAAGACCATTGATGATGGTTGAGGCAGAGCACACGTTTCTATTCAGGACCCTGTTTGATATATACCCAACCTGGTGGGAATCAAGCCGCTGCTCAGCTACGTTGAACTCGATGGACTGAGCATACGACCCTTCGCTTTCTTTAGTAGATTTTTCCAGTAATTGCTGGCAGTCCTGAACGTGCCTTTAGGCTGAGTATATCTATTACTTTAGATGCAACGGAAATATACATTTCTGTGTGCAATGGAAGCCGCACATTCTGGAAAGAACCACGGCTGGCTGTTAGGTTTTTGCTTGATTTTTGCGGGTGGTGTTAACACCTATAATTAACTATTCTGTAAGGTCTGATTCTATAGAGGATTCATTGCTTTTTAACATAAAGCCAAGAGGTAGAATTGATATGAATGTGTGAAGCTATCCCAGTCAGCCATAGAGTATTGATATACTGTACGATAAAAAGGTATGTCGGAGGACATATTACATTTTGTGTTTATCTAACGGAGACAAACGAGTGGTCGGAAAATCCCAGTGGGGACAGAACGAAAGACCAACATATCTCAGGTCAAGTTGTGAGAAAAAAATTTGGGAGACATGCATAATCGCCATCAATGTTAAGCAGTGGTTCGTTAACAATCTGAGTGAGGTCATTAGCAATATTGAAATCGTGACAGGACCTCCCCTCAGAATATTTCTTGTTTGAGTAGGTTAACCATTCCACGTTGTGAACATTGAAGTCTCCTAAGACGCGAATGTTAACCAAATAATGCGCAGACAGGATGTGGTCAGTTTTCTCAGATATCCTCTTAAATATGGCAATTCCGTTGTCACGTTATATTTAAGCGTATTTTACACCAGGGTAAAGCCGGGCACCTCCTGTTGGTCAATTATATTAAATATTGTCTATATGAAAACTTAGTCTGTTATTATATGCATTATAAGTTTCTGATTTCGGTATAACCGTCCATATATAAAGTAATTATCACATTGAGAAGTAGTTATTTATAATAATATTGGTAATAATAAATTGTATGAATGTTAATATTTACCTCATGTACAAGTACGACTTGATAATTATAAAGAATCTATATCGTTATGAAGTTACGTATGTAATACATAAACGTATATATTTTTGTCTGTGTGTCTGTGTGTCTTTCTCTATTTCTGTCTGTCGATCTGTCTCTATATTTTCAAAGTCTATCTCCACCGAAATTAAACTCGCAGAGCGGCACTAGACTGCTAACGATATTAGATTTTTTAAGGGGCGTTCTTTTAAGGGATTTTAGCCAATTTAATTACGTTTAGTGGTCCAAAATTTAATATATAAACGACTATGTCTTCCGTCGATCACTCTGTCGGATCTGTCTATCTGTCTGCCTGTCTCCATATTTTCAAACACTACCTACTGCTAAAATAAAAGTTACAGGGCGGCACTACAGGTCTCAAATGATTGGATTAAAAAAAAAAATTATTGGGCTTTAACCGCTTAGAATTATTTAAAGGAAAAAATGTGCCAGAAATGAAAAAAAAAAAAACTTTAAACATTTTGTACATTTATCTGAAATTATTTTTAATTTTTTTTTTCCGTTTTACGTTGATACCGTGTTAACGTAGTCAGTTTTGAAAGCTCCGGTGTTCGCTTCGATTCTAGCTGATGGCAGCTAAATCTTTTTTTTTTTTTTTACTTTTGAAATTACGACACTATAATAATATATACACATTATGAACAAATTAACTAACACATTTAAGTATATTTTACGTGGGGGCACCTCACTGCAAGTCTAATATATAAACGACTATATGTCTGTGTGACTGTGGGATTGTCTGTCTACATATTTCTAAACTGTATCTCCTCCGAAGCTAAAAGTCCCAGAGGTTTCAAACGGTTTGGTTCTTTATGGATCGTTTTTTTTATTGACCTTTAGCCGGTTAAAAGAATTTTTAAGACGTGAAAAAACGGGTCAGAAAAAAACAAACAAAAAAACATTGTTATACATTTTGTACATTCATCTTAATTTATTTTAATTTTTTCATCGTAAACCTCTTCAATACGTGTCACGTCGCTACAGTCGTAGCCTCACCAGCCTGGCATACTACAGTTTCGCTTATGAGTCTAGCATCTTGCTCACAAATACTTTTATTTTAAAGTTTTGCAATCAGTCCTCTATAATAATATATACAAACTCTGAAATACCATACTTTATTTTATTTTACGCCCGGGTAAAGCGTCTCCACCGCTAGTGTTATAAAATGGACTATTCTAATAATAATAAGATCATTGGGTGTAACCCTCTGCTAGTAGAATGATCGCAATCCAACAGTCGTACAAGTCCACAGCGTTTACTTTGTGCTAACTTTCATGTACACTATATTATTATTTTTACTTAAATCCGCTGTGTGAGCCTTTCTTTTGATCATTCTTTAGAGACATCGCACTTATATACGATTTGGAGCATTAACTAATCAAGGTATTATTATTATTGAATTTCAACTGATATCATACGCGTAACAAATCTAAATATTTAGCTATATATATATATTTAACTCATTACAAAGTAATCGCTGTTTGTGAAAATATAGGATATCTCATACGCTTAAGCCTTGAATTTGAGACATTTTATGGAATCACAATTATGAAATGGATTTCACGTGCATTAACTTTTGCAGTAATTTTTGTATGACGTCATTTTCATAAGTGGTCATGTAATCCATTACTAACTGCTCTTCGGAGAATTAATTTTCCTCGACATGGGACGACCATGATTCTTGTAACTAATAATTTGAATTATGTAAAAACATTAGTAATTAAAAAAATTAAGAAAAATGTGAGAAATATTTATTAATTATGAATCTAATATCTAAATTATTATTTTATGATCTAAGGTCAGTGATGTCACCAGATAATTTTAATGTGTACACCCTTTTATCTTTTTCTAAAGTTATGATCAAACCCCAATACCTATCAATTTATAAGCTCAACAAATAATATTATGATTTGGAATTAGAAATAATAGGTTATATATATATATATATATATATATATATATATATATATATATATATATATAAGTGAACGGGTCTGTCTGTCTATCTATGTGTCTGTGCATATTTCCCTACCCAATTACTCTGTAAATGTTAAGTCTACAGATTCGAAATTTGATATACAGAGTACTGAGATTTGGGAACATCTTGGTGATCGATTTCCAGCGAGAAAGTTGGCTGTTGGAGGGTCTAGTTCAACGATTTGGCCTTTAAGCACGCTACCGTCCAAACACTTCAAATTTTAGATATAGGTTCCTTTGACATAGGCCATACTTATAAACTTGATTTGAGTCACAAGACAATAAATGTTAGGAGGTCATAATAGGGGTAAAGTTTTTAAAAAGACCGCTGAGCTGTTGCACTGTTACCTTTGGTCGTGTGGCTCCTTTTCATAACCTGAGCTATATGGACATATTTAAAATCACAATTTGTTTCATCATTCTAAACTTTTTGAAAGAGTACTACAGAGTGAAACGATAACTTGATCGGCCTAATGAAAACAGTACTACAGCTTTTTTTTAAACTTGGAAAAATTAATTCAGGTAGCTTTGTTATGAAGTAGAGGTGCCATGAAGTAAATGGATTCGCCTCCAGTCCCAATCGCTGCCTCGATACTCGTCCGGAACTGGGGGCAGAGCTTTTCCACAAGCGTCGGCGAGAGCCCAGCGAATACTCGAGGAGTGGCGGCCACCAGGCCTGCGTTGGTGTTGTGGAAGGTCAAGTGTGTTATGTGTTCGACGTGTAACCAGCGAGTCCTAATAGAGTAAAGGGGGAAATCGAAAGAACGGTACGAAATCGTAGCAGTCCTTCTGTAGCTAACCCTGTGTCTTTTCGAACAGGCATTGAGGCATTGACTCTTGCTGCTTAACCCAGGTCCGTCAGCGATTACCTGAGTGAACCAGGGGATCATACCCTTCAGCACATCCAAGTACACTGTTGACATTCCAACTGGCTTCGAAGATGTAAAGTGGCATAATATGACCCTCACTTAAAACCACATCAAAGACTATAGCTGTGGCTGGAAACGCCCCTGGATCGATAGCGAGTATGAGATTTACAGCGGCGAATCTCTGATCTCGCTCGTTTAACATTGTCTTACTTTCAGATATGATAGAAGGCTTCTCTACCTCTTGAAATTTGTCCACAACTTGCCAACTAATAGATGGTTGATAAAAACAAAAACAAAAAAAAACAGAACAAAAGAAACACCGATTTTCATCAAAGTACATTGGAATGATGTATTTTCTAGCCTGACAATTTTATCGTTTCAGTCTGTAAAAATAATTTAGTTTATATATAAGTATTTAATGATAATTACTTTTTCCCAACAGAAAAATCATTAAAAGAAAGAATTAAACAACACATGTGCATGGTTATCTAATAATGTAAAAAATTTTTTTTAATTTTTTTACATAGGCATCACTACTTATCAAGGCCCAGATGCAACTCGAGGATAAGGGTTAAAGTGTGCAGTAGATATTAGACATTATAGTAATCGTTAGTAATGGAAATTCGGTAAATTTGCTAACAAGTGGAACGGCTCATCAAAAACTTGTTTACGTTAGACTTGAAGAAAACCATATTGTAGTCAGCTGGAAAGCAGGAAAACGGAAGACAATTACACAGGCGTACAGTTCTAAGAAAGAAGCTTTGTTCATGGAATCTACATTTAGGTTTAGACAGAGAGCGAGTGGGAGAATTATTGATAGTGTTTTCAGCTAGACGAATGTTTCTTGTGAAAGTTTGGCGAGGGGGACCATAGACTGACGCTCAGTCGAACACTTTCCATGAAAATAACGATACAGCAGAGACAAACACGCAACATCTCTTCTGTGAGATAGAGGTTGTATGGAAGAGAAAAGGGTATCTCCTACGAGGCTACAAAGTCCATTTTGTACTCGGTTAAGCAGGACAAATACTTTCTAGCAGCTCCTGCCCAGATTTGGCAACAGTATTCCATCCTTGGACATACCTGGCTGTTATATACATAGAGAATTGCAACGGCAGTGAGATATCTACTGGATCGATAGAAGTATCCGATCATTTTTCCAGCAGCCTTAGCAACGGATTTGATGTATCTGTTCCATTTAAGATCAGGAGTAAAGATCAAGCTCAGAAGCTCGCCAAAACTTGAGTCCTCCTCAAGACGAGAGCCATTCATTTCAACTGATGCCAGATGGGAATCAAAACGTTGATGATCTAAAGAGAGAAGTTTGGTTTTAGATGCATTAAAGTAACCAGCCACTCTGTTCCCCATTGTTCCACGTGCTCAAGATCAGAGGAGAGATAATTGGAGTGAAATTGGTCGTTTACTGACTTAGATGTGCTATCAGAGATGGTAGTGTCATCAGCATAAATGTCTACAAATGATGTAAGGATGTGATTTGGAAGATCATTAATGTAGATCAGGAAAAGAGTTGGGGCCAGGATAGACCCCTGGGGGACTCCAGCATTAATACTGTGAGCTTATGATTTCTGCCCATCAACTACTACTCTTATGAACCTGTCAGATAGAAATGATTTAATAATTAAGAAGACATTTCCAACTATACCATAGCTAGAGATCTTGTGAAGTAAACCTGCATGCCATACCCTATCAAAGACCTTAGATATGTCAAGAGCAATTGCCCTAGAAAGGTTGCCTCCGTCGAGAGATTCGCTAATCCTATGAGATATAACTGTAAGCACATCTGCTGTAGATCTAGCAGAACTGAAACCATATTGTGTCACTATTTCTAAATGATATTTATTTTATACATGCTGTTTTTATCTTCTACTCCCTTTTGTTCTATAAATAAACAAACACACTGACCCATATACTCGGCATTTCTCGGATTACCATTGGGGGGGTTGTTCAATATGCAATTTTTCAAACAACAATAGATGGCAGTAGTGGAAATATGTATTGGCAAAAACATATGGACACTAATTACGGTTCCTCATCATAAGTGATCCCGATGGGCTCACATCTCCATTACATGGAATTAGCGATGTATCACTTAAAACCACTCCCGACATATTTGTAATAACAGAAGGAAAAATACGCACACATATATTAAAAATGATTTATGTTTATAATATTTATAAAGTTTAATACTATTTTTAATATTTCTTTAGTTTCATACTATTTTTAAACGTTGCTTAAGTTCAATACTATTTGTAAACGTTGCTTAAGTTTAATACTATTTGTAAAGGTTGGTTTAGTGTAATACTTTTATTAAACGTCGCTTTAATTTCATACTATTTTAAACGTTGCATTAGTGTAATACTAGTTGTAAACGTTTCATTAGTGTAATATTATTTTATATATGTCTTTAGTTTAATATTAATTTATATATTTCTTTAATTAAATATTATTTTCAAACATTGCTTTGTTTTCCCTCCCTTCTTTTCTCTTGTAAGCGATAGCTTACAAAAATTCACTGTAATTTTAACGATTACATTGATCCTGTAAAATAACACGTTTCATATTTCTACTTCAATCCCCATCTTTGCCTGGTGCTACCAAATCAGGCTGTCTGAAGCTTTTGGCTTCCTGAGGCGAAAGTCATCTAACATTGATATGTTTTTGTTTTTGTACTCCATTTTTCAAAATTTAATTGTTTTGCAAAACTAAAAACAAATACAACAGCCCTACATTTTACCCCCCACACCCTTTTCCTTCTTCCTATTCCCTCTTTTGCTTTCTATATCCCCACTTTCTGACTGGTTTTCTAACTTAAAATACACCAACAATCAATACTGTTACCCTTTTCCATCTCCTCTTCTAAATTCATTCATGTTCTGCAGGACAGGGAACAAAAACGATAAAATCCATATGAAAACAAACAAAACAAACACTGAAAAACTAGCAATTGAAGATACAAAGAGTTGGAAGAATAAAAATAACTTCTTCAAAATAACTAGAGGCAACATAAATACTACTTGAAAAATAACAGGATTCGACATTAAATAACCTGAAAAGGGTTGATATGACGTAAAACAAAACAACGAAACCGATACTCTCTTCGGCACTTGGGAAGGCTGATTTAATTTTTTCATCATAGAGTTAAAGAAAAATCCTATCACTCAGAAGAATTGACTTATAATTTCTTTTAACTTAATTATGGTCCTTATAAAACGGTAAATAAGTTTGAATAAAAATTATCAAAATGTAAATTTTTATCTATTTGTATGATTAAATGCAAATAGTTTAGTCTTGTGTTTGCAAGTTATTTATGGGTGCGATATATATTATTTAATGTTTTTAATGTAGAATAACTTTGCTAAGTAATATCTGGTTGTAAAACCCAGTTCGATGCTCACACATATATAAATATTTATAGGCAAAAAAGAATAAGAGAAAGATAGAGGAGGAAGATAGATACCACTGTTTACATTCTTTACCTCTTCACTCCTCTATTTATTTAATATATAGTAATAGAGGATACTAGCAAACATGAGGCATTCATTAGCCCCTAGAATGAACCCAACTTCTTTGCAGTAACTTGACACTAGCTTTTGCGCATTAATTCCAATTCACTGCTACTGTGAATTTCAATTTGAACGTTAGCTGTGAACAACTGGCCAATCTTTAAGTCGAAAGGTTTTCTGCTGTTGTTAGAAAAAGGAGTCTTGTTTGTAGCACTTATTTCAATCATCTCATATTAACCCTCAAAAAAGACCTCCACTTGTAATAAACTGACGATCATTGATTTTTTATTTCAATTTACAAAATAGCCCAACAATGTTTGAATTATATTTTTCATGTGTAATTTTGAATTCAAATTAATCCTCGATAAATAAATAAACACAGCAAAATATAAATGATTCAGATTAAGTAAGAAAATGAATCAACTGGTATAAATCTTATTTCAACAAATTTTATTTTCTTGTCAAAACATTTTTTATATGAAATACATAAAAAAATATATTCTTCGAATCAAGTCTCATTCTATATTATATGAAGATACGTTTGAAAAATTAAGTTCTGCAATTATTATAAAGATTATTTCGTCAAGTATATTTCCTCGCTTTGTAAGTAAAAAAGTGCATCATATTTATTATTAAGAGGTAAAAATAATAAATAATATAGCATACGTTATTTTCTTCTCATGTGTATATTCGAAGTCGCGTACATCTTTAAAGACATAAACAAAAACAAGAAAACAAAGTATAAACGAAAGTAAGGAGGACATCTTTTATTTACTATTTTTAAAAACAGGGATAAATCCAGCCTGAAAAGCCCATTTGATAACATTCATCAATTGACAAAGAAAATTGTCTCAACATGATGTTCGCTTTGGTTTCTTCCTTGATTATTTACGCTAAGGATAGCGTTGAAGCATGATTTACAACATGGTATTTTCTGTTTGATCTCGACCAAGTCTTATAGATATAAGATTAAATGTCATCGAGAAAGTAAATACTTCTCTCCATTTCTGTATTCAGGATATATGAAAAAAATAATATCACAATCAGCATTAAAAGTTAGCAGGAATAAAATTAATTAAACTACGAATTTTAATGAACACGGTCAATGGTTTGTGTATACACACACACAGATTATATATATATATATATTTATATATATATATATATATATATATATATATATATATATATATATATATATATATATATATATATATATATATACATTAACACGGGCTACCGCCGTTGCAAGGGTTTTTGGAGGTGTGTGTTGAGCAAAATAAAAGTGGTAGTAAGAAGACAGGTTCGAACCCATACCGCGAAGGAGAGGAAAACGGGGGAAAACATGACGTCTTTGCTGTTAGGACCACCGGCAAACGAGAACTGATATAGGTTTAAATTAAGTTTAGAAAATCGAACAGAGGAGATGTTTTTCGAAAATATCGGTAAAAAAGCGACCCTTCTCTGTAGAAATGTACCCAGTGGAGGGAGAAGTAATGAATGTGTGTAGCCAATTTTTCGGTATTTGTCGTCTGAAGGGTCGCGCTTCGAAACGATCCTGTTCTTGTGAAAATCAGTTGCCTCTGCCGAAAGTTTTAGGCAGACATGCATACATACATACATTTATATATTGGTAGCTCAAATCAAATCAAATTTCGAACCAAACCGATTAAAAAGTTTGCGCTATTTCTGAATACCCGTTATGTAAAAATTCAAATGTTTAGACCATAATTTTTTTATAATTTGACCCCTATTATGTCCGCTTAATATTTATTGCTTTGGTCTAAAATCAAGCTATTAGTTAGATTCATGTCCAGGGAAACTATATCTAAAATTTCAATTGTTTAGATCCAAAATTGGCGGAAGAGTTTATGAGAGTTCTCAAAGGTGCAATCGTTGAACTTTGACCCCTTAACAGCCAAATTTCTGGATAAAAATGGACTACAAAGATTTTTCCAAATCTCCATACACGGTATATTAAATTTCGAGTCAGTAATTGTTCAGAGCGCCGTATAGCGTCGAGAATTGGGTTTAGTTAACTCGCCATAAAGCCAGAACAACTCTCGTAGATTTCCGCCGGAAAAGCGTCATCCCCTGCAGCTTTATTATTTTTTTAGTTTTTTGATGACGTCTTGTATTTTTTCTTCCGTTGGATGATTGCAATTGGCATCATACTCGGGGAAGTTTGTTAAAGAGAAGGGATGTTTTGAGGAAGTGTCGTGGTTTAGTAGAATATCTAAATGTGTCTAACGCATCGCGTGGACTGTTATTTCGGAAATAGTGGTCCCATTCGTATCGAGCACTATTTAATTTAGGCTGATCTTTCGTTTGCTTGTAATTTTAAGAAGTTGGGAAAGGTTTCGGGAATCAGCTACTGATCCATCATGTGACCTGGTGAAACATGGTTACGCTGAAACTTGAAAAAAAAAGCACTCACCGTCCATGTCCTTCTTCTTTATAAAGTAAAAGTTGCCTGCCTTTCGGAGGTCAGACATGTAGATCAAGGTTACAAGAACATCAAAGTACCACTATCGGATGTTGCCTTTCATCTTTACTACTGTGATCCCGCAGATGGATTCGGCAACCATGGTGTAGAAGGGGCCCTAAACGATTAGACAAACAACGCTCTCTTTGCCTGAGAACCAATCTCTCCATGTCTTATTCGTATTCGTCTGCGGGCACTCTATTCAATAATACTGTGTGGCTGTATACTCTTGATGCTGATAATGTACACTCTTGATGCTGATAATGTCACCAAGACCGGCCTCTATGATAGCCTGTAGTCTGGTATAGGTGGTATTCCAGCAAGGGATTTTATTATCGTTGCGGGTGATTTTAACACCCGAATCGGCCCCGATGGTCCAAACACAAGACATGTTGTTGACCCATTCGCCATTGGTGTCCGCTGCTCAGATGGAGAACGGCTGGTTGACTTTGCTGCTGCAAACCGGCTTACTGTATTAAGCCCCCGGCTCACTGTGTCGAGCAACCTTGCCGCACCTGATGAATTAATACTCGAACGACGGTGTCAATAGAAACTAAATTGACCACATTCTGGTCAAATCACGCTGGACATTACATATCTTAGACGGTCGCGCGTTACACAGAGCCGAAACTGGCAGCAAACATGGCTCTGACTATGTAATGGTTCGGCCAAACCTGAACCTTCGCATGAAAGCAAACCCACTATCTAACTGTCCTGTGAAATACGATATCTCGCCATTCAGATGCAAACAATCCAAAGCCGAGATCCAGCTTAAGTTATAAAATCGCTTTGCCGATCTCCTAGCACTTCACCCATTGATACTCAGTGGAAGACTCCAGGCTGTCATTTAAAACCAGCGTTAATAAATTCGCATCACACATTCCGGAGAAACTAGACGGTGAGCGAAGGACAACATCTCTGGCCGCATCATAGATGTTGCCAATCAAACCAAACAAGCGCACTGCTCTAGGAATGCCGACGGATGCCAGTTGCTTTGCGGGACTGCCTGTTCTGCGTAAATTCATCTCAATACATACTGTCGAAACATCACTGAAGAGATAGAAGACGCTACAGGTTTCAAGGCATGTTGTATAATTAAAAAGAAGAAACTAGTATATGGCCTGACTGATCGGGAAAGTGTGCGATTGGGCTGTGACGAGGGGACATTGTTTGCTTCTGATTTCATCCGTAAATGCATAGAAAGCAGGCCAAGCAGAGCCTGGCCCGATTTCTGTGAGCAGTTAAATCGAACATTTCTTAGCTAAACCACCACCATACAGGCTGTACAGAACCTATTTTTGATAGAAAATGGTCAACGGAAATATCGATAGGTTCATAAACAACATGCAGTAGTTTGCAATTTCGCATAGAGTACAGTAGGATGAACCATACACAGGCCATGCAAATTGATACGATGATGTATGAGTTACAAGGCCATGTAGTCAAAATAAAGATCCTAAAGCATTCGTCATACAACTTAGAAGAATCACGTAATATAGGAAAGAACCATACGTAATGGTAATAACGACTTTGTGGAAAGAGGGACCCGAAAAAAAACGAATATGCGGGGTGGGGCGGAGTGTGTCCAGGGGCCAAAGATGTTGAAGATTTGGAAAGGAACCTTATCCTAAATGAAGGACAAAGGAACTCTAATATGTGGCCTAACTAAGGCAGACATTGGCTTACATTTTGTAAAGGTAATGTGCGTCTTGCAAGAAAATGGTCACCTAATTATGAGAAACCATCAGGCTCACAAGTTCACAACTTTATCAATATTGACAAATAAGACACGAGATTCAATTGTGCGGGGCAAGGGAGTATCAGAGGTAAGGAGTTAGAACACCAGTCATTGACGACCACTCGGAGCCTCTACAAAAACGAAGGGAAACGCCAAATAGCAAACATTAAAAAGTAATAAATATTAGAATAAATACATGGTGGACATGTGAGGATAGTGGCGAATTCTCCATCATTTGCTGGACGGGAAAGTGATGGAAGTGTGAAGACATCAGCCACATAAGAAACGGAATGTCTACACCAGGGAAATCGTCGCACAGAGCTGAGAGTTGTTTCGAGAGGGGGGGAAGCCAAAATCGCGCTTACTCTTCAGACGATACAGAAAGGAAGTATAAAAGATTTAATGGATCTGAGAAGGACTGTTATTACCGGCTCCAATGTCCACGGAAGCAGGATACCGTAAAAGAACCCCAGACCAGGAAAAAAGTACTCTCTGCTTCCGGAGAGAGATAACTCCCATATAATGTGTTACTAGAAAGCACGCAATTAAACACTGGACAGGGATATCAGACAGAAAAATGTTTTATCAATCAGACCTGGTGGGCAATCAAGCTGACGGTTGTGAAATTTCAGTGACGTGAATTGTATTGAGATTATTCTAAAAGATTGGCCCCTAGTAAATGGAGGCAAGCTAAATTTTTACCTGGCTACCTTGACGGAAGGAGAGGCGAAGATCCCCTACCTGTGAGCGCCGAAGGGGGTGTGACAGCCATGTCCTGTAGAGACAATATAGATAGCGGAGACGGACTAATAGGGATACTTTTATATGCCAATCTTGTGAAAAAATAAACCGACAATGAAGAAGTAGTGATCCTGAGTTAATAAGTGGGTTAGAACTTGGAGACAACCCCTATGGTGATAGCCACTAAATCGGGTAAAACGATACAAATAAGGAATGCCGAATGATTAGCCCATAACAGGCAGTTAAGACTGGTAGATCTGGTCCGAATAAAGGAGACCAGTGTGAGCTGAATCCGACCTCGAAGTCGATGAATAAATACAAATGAATGGGGGGGGGGTGTAAAATTAATTTCGTCTGCGAATATAGGGAGACACTGTTCAATCGGAGACGAATAAAATTAGGTAAAATAGAGTGTGTTCCACCTATACCACTGGGATAGATTGTGGTTCAGTTGCTGGCTTCTGTGTGTGCATAAAATGCGTCCGTGAGTGCATGGTGTTGGCGGATTGTGGCACGGCTATCCTCTCGGATCCTGCAAGGATATAGAAAACTATACGAGAACAGAGACTGAAGCGTGCATCTCACAGAATTGAATATTAGGTCTTTTACCATAAAACCATTTTATCAAAGAAGAGAACACATTAGTTGAAGATGAATTTTGATTATTTAAACTGCCCATTAGAATTGAATGCTTAAGGTCCCGTCCATCCTGATATGAATATTATACAGCTGTTATCCTGTTGCAAGACGGATTTTTATAAATTAAAAAGACAACACATTATTTGAGAACTTTAAAACATTTATACTGGTTAATGTTAATTCTGGCGTTGTCTTGGTAAGCAGATGTTATGCAGTTACCAGAGTGAAGAGAGGATATTAATGAGTGATATTTGCAAAGACAAAGATGGAGTGCATGCTGTGCATCCTTCGATGCAGGTGATTGGCTGGGTCTGCCGCTTTAAAGTCAATTCTAGCCAACCGGTGATACCCGAGTCATATCCCTTCTCCTCTGATTGGTCCAGTACCTACCGTAAATAATAGCCCTTCGAGCTAATATTCTATCGTGGTGTTTCTCATATCAAGAACAGCTTGGGAAGATGACCTCATGTTTTGGTACTTCTCTATAATTATCAACTCGTTTTTCTTTTATTTTGTTGGCTTGAAAGAACCTCTTTTTTGATGGCAACACCTTAGGAAACCAAGGCTTGCACACTATCAAAAGCAGGGGCGGAGAATAACAAGCTGTCCGACCGGATCCTCTCATAAATCAGGACACTCGTAAAAGAAATAGCGTAGTCCATGTGACAAAACTAGATTAGGAGCAGACAAAACTAATCACACGCTGGATGTAGTTAGAGAAAAAGCGGAACATTTTGTTTAAAATTTTTCACTTTAGTAGTAGATATTTATCTACGTTTCGTCCTCATTTTCGGGGGGGGTGCCCTCAAGAGAATGATAAGGATGTTTGAAGAAAATAAAATATAATAAACCGAACACACACATGCACCCGATTATATCGAATATTGGTTGTGTCACAGATAAAATCGCTCGAACCAATTCTAACATCCTGATCCCATTAATAGCTACTATTAGCAACCCACATATTAAAATCTGGTGATGTTGAGGTCATACATATAACAGTTCAGTCATTCTAACAATGCCATTGGCGTTCCTCTCGGATCAATGTGGGTCGTGTAAAAATATAAGACATTATTTTGTTGTGTTTCTTATTATTTTGTTTTTAATTTTTTTTTACAAGATATCCTTCGATTTTTGTCAACGCATTATACGACTTTTTCCGGTAAATAGTGGCCATGCACTGCTGCAACTTATAATGTAATTCTGTTAAATTATAACACTGTGGATTATAATATTGGTAAACTACAACTATTACACAGACTAAGTATTTTACTGTTTACAGTTCGAATCCAGTTCATTCCACACAAACAATTTCACCTAAGTTGTTGACAAGTTTCATGTGGTCCGTTCCGTAAGCATTCCACTTTTTTTAAATACCCATAACTAGAGCGTTATTAGAAAAGCGAATGCCAACAAATAACCATCTGATTTATAAAAATAAATAAAGAAAATAATCATATAATATTTTTTTTATACATAAGAAGGAAATTCTATAAATATCTATGATTGCGCCACTCATAAATTAAATAAATTACACTAGATATTTTTATATTAAAAAAATGTTTTTTTTAACATTACCATATTAACGGCGATACCTAGGAGTTCTCACACAGCTTATTATGAGTGATTGTCAAGTCAAAACAATTGGCGGTGTTCTCAGGAACCCAACTTCCTCAAGATTTGTAGCATTATTTACGTATTTCAAAGATTTTTTCCTTTTGATGTCATCTGTTTCCATCAATGCCGTAAGCTTTCCTTTTGCTTCATGTGTCTGCTAGTTATTTCTCCAGTTTTTCTTTTACTTTGGAATTTACTCCAACGAGTGTAGTTATCGGATAGAATGTCTTCCTGTTTCATAATCCATTCATGATCCGTGCATTTCAATTGTATTTTCCATCACCTTAATATTTATTCTATCTATGATAATCGCATGTCTTCACCCGATGTGGATGTGTGTATATTTAATTATTATCGAAAATAATTATATGCATATGTGTGTATATATATATGGAATGTATCAAACGAGTGGGCATACACATATTTTGTTCAGTCAATCGCCACATATCTTCTCTCTCTCTTTCTTTCTGTCGCTGTGACTGTCTCTCTCTCTCTCTCTCTCTCTCTCTCTCTCTCTCTCTAACAATAATTTCACTTCGTATATTTTTCGGATTTTATTGATCATTACCTGTGTCTTGTCTATTGAAAATCCATGACATTATTCAACAGATACATGATACAGATGTTACTGGTGTTTAAATGAATTAAAAAAACATGTAACATAGAAAACACTTATTATATAATCATAAGAGGCATCAATGCGCATATTGCTTGAGAATCAATTAATACGATGATGTAAAATTGTTTATAGCTTGAGCTTTATTTTGCTTTACATTTCAGTCAATGTATTCCTCCATCTTCTGCAAGTGTCTCTCGCCGAATTCGAGAATCTTTATGTTAAGCTCGAGAATATTTCTGCACGGCATCTTGAACGGAACCGTTTATATTATCCACGTGGATAGCATGTTTTACTTCCATAAGTCATGGCTGTGCTGAAGTTCAAAGTACGTTGCAATTGTATTTTTTGTTGCTTTTTTTAGCGTTGAGGTTTGAAGCTTCAAATTCCACTAGAATGTAACTTTCAATTATTTTATCAAATACCCAATCCCTTATTCAATCTGTTTGTTAGAAATTCCATGCGGATCTCTGAGTTTGCTAGAAATATTTTCGAGTTCAACAAAAAGATTCGCGAATCCGATGATATAGGGCTAAAGAATGCCGGAGGATATATCGACGAAAATATTGTAAAAACTACATTCAAGATGAGAACAATAGTTGGAAGAATCTAGAAAATACGAATCTTCATATATAAAATTAAGAGACACGTGTAATAACTATGCTATATGTTATTTACTTCACTAAGTAGATAACCATTTCTCTCATAACGAACTGATGCTGTATATATTAAGGCAGTAGTTAATACATGCGTTAGACTCTTATATCCTGACTGAAGTAATTTATTTATATATGATAGTATCAGCCACAAAACTGTACTTCAATCTTCAAATCGCTCTCACGCAAATGAATGTAATTAACTAATCCAGTGTCTCTTCTTTTTATTGGGTTTTAGTTGATCCTATTTTTATTTACAAAAAATAGTCTTTGACATTTTCTAGTAGAAAAATTCAAGACATAAACCAATAAAAGAAAAAAAAGAGAAATAAAAAAACTATACAAACTCAAACATTATATGTGTGTATATATATAAATATATATATATATATATATATATATATAAATATATATATATATATATATATAATTGTAAAAGAATTTTTGTTCGTAACCGATAATCTAAATAACAACTGGCCCGATTGTATCGATGTTTTGGTATTGTATTTTCATCATACCCATGCGTGTTATATTAGAAACTGAGTAACCCCTTAACATTTTTAAATATTGTATATTTGACATTAAAAATTCAGAATCTCGTATATCAGTGTCAAATCAATAATAATCTGGTAAAAATATTGAAACAAACGAAAAGAACACCCCCCTTACATACGGACGATCATTTCGTGTTTCCCTTTAATGTGGGTCGACTTACTCTGATGTGTATTGAAAACTGAGCACTCCTTTAAAATCATCGAATATTTCTATTTTTTTTTTTTTTTTGCAGTTTGTTTTAATTTGTTAGTTTGCAATCGCTGACTAATCTACTAAAAAAATAAAAGTAGGTTGAATTGAATCCTCGGAAATTTCTGTACATTATGTGTAGGGCTTGACGGATAATAACTGGATAAAGCTGAGCGTTGTAACACTATACTGAAATGTTTCTTTTTTATTTTTTTTGCATAAAATATTAATGGGGACGTTTAGGAAATTGTAATTCAACACTTTACACTTTGCTTTTTTTTTTTCACGGAAATCTCACATGGAGAAGTATGTGTTGCATGTTCTACAGTCGGAGAATGAGATAATCCGCCCAGAAACAAGAACATCTGAAAATATTTTGCATTCCCAAATTATTGAGAACATAAAGATAAGAAACATACATTTTGTCTTGTTTTTTGTATATTCCATTAAAAAAAAAGAAACTGGGCCACATCACCGTATGGCCGGATACAGCTGCACACACACACACACACACACACACACACACACACACACACACGCACGCACGCACGCACGTACACCCCCCACACATATATATGCATATATATATATATGAAAACAACAATCATTCATTTATATATACACATTTATTTACTTATTCTAATTAATAGAAAATAAAATGTTTGCTTACAATGTAACATCGAGTTAAGAGAACTACATTTGAATACATTTATAAAAAATTCATTGGTATTTATATTCGATTTACAATTAAAGAAAAGAGGAAACAAGTAAGATTGCTAAAATTAATATCATGAAAATATTCCACTCTTGTATAGGAAATATTTGTATAAATAAATTTAATTTATCATAGTAACATGTATTTAACGTTATTTTAAAATATTAGAAGTCTTGTGATTTGGTCTTGGAAATATATCACTGTTTTGTCTTTGGCAGACTGATTGTGTATTAAATGGATGAAATTACCAAGTCACTGGAAACAATTAAGGCATTCTGAAAGACAAAATGGTGTAAAAATACATGATGTTTAAAAATAATATTTATAATATGAACATCATATAACACTTATATGTTATGAAAGACACGGGTGATTATGATATACAAAACAAAAGAATTCTACGAAAAAAATGCTAAATGAAAAAAATGTGGAATAATTAAAAAAGATAAATCTGTTACAAATTTAAAATCATACGAATTATATAATAGTCCTATGAATTACGAATTATATGTCAAATACGTTATAATGTTATGACAATATGATTTATTCATAAATGAGCATAACAGAAATCTATTTGAATCGTAATTACTCTAATTACAAGAATTGTTTAATAATCAT
>NC_136486.1:66144906-66272406 GCF_053919585.1 Euprymna scolopes | reverse complement strand
GACGTTAACATGTAAACACACAGGACCCAGCATATTGTAGCAGAGTACTTCATAAGGAACATATGACAAGTAATAACTTGACTCTTTTTATTTGTAGCAACGGCAATAATATACGGGTAATTGCCTCACAAAAGCAATCGTCAGTCTGTGTACGCGTTCTTTTCATAGTTGTTTCTTTTTTTGTTCATTATGATGGCATTACTTAATACACGGCTTGTTGTTTACATATAGCTTCCATAATCAGATATGCAAATATGCAGAGGATAAGAGAGAGAAACAGAGAGAGACAGGGATAGAGAGAGAGAGAGAGAGAGAGAGAGGGATGCGGGGGAGGCGGGGCACAACTGAATGTGAGTAATTTGTATTTTCTTTCATTTTTTGTTGTTTTATATTTAATCGCTTTGCAATCTTAATATTTCCGTATTTAAACGGTCCAAACTTTGCAAAATTGGTGGCATAACGGATTCATTTAATTCTAGTTAATGTAAGACCATATATTAATAGTGTAGAATTCAATTTTGTTTTCATCAGACATTGTGCAACTCTTTAAAGGAATGTTATATCTCATAAACACTTGCTACATATCTAACAGTGTTTCGTCACTTGGAATCATCCATTATTCCCAAAGTTAAATAAATTTGTGATGCAACACTGAGAGAAAATATGGCTGGTTTGGAACTTTGCCTTTTTACTGGTTTGATTTAGCGACTTTCAAAACTTAATCCTTCCTGATTTTGCATCTAAGCTTAATAGGCGATCCCACAGATCACATATTATCCATATTCAAGGCCCATGAGCTAAGAATGTTGTTTGTTTTTCATATAGCATTTTCACTTCCATGAATAAGTTTATATTTGTTACTATTTGAATTCCTCGCACTACTGTCCTTATCTTGAATAATATTTTTTACAACGTTTCTGTGGCTGTAACTGTCGGCCTTCTTCAGGTGTATCTTTATTCGTTTGTAAATCTTTATATAAGTTCGAAAATTTGCGCTAAATTCCGAACGAAAATCTTTATTTAATCCACGGGTGAAACATATACATTTTCCTTCAGCCCTTGACTGAGTGGAAGTACTAAGTAATTTGCAATTATATTTTCGGAGGTTTTCCGCAGAAAAGATTGAAGATTCACTTTCTAGAGGAGGGTTATTTTCAACTTAATTTCACCAAGCTCTTCATCCCTAAGATCACAGTTACGTACACACAGTTCTTTTATGGATAAAATTGCACATTGCTTAGGATTTTCCCAAGTCATGACTGACAGAAGGAGAGCATGGTTGATTTAATAAAGAATTGCGTTTGAAATTCGACGCGGATTCTCGAGTCCGATAGACTGACTCATTTTTACGAGGTGAACTTTATGAATGTCAACTGTTACTTCAAGTGAAATGATGCGAAAATAACAGTCAATAAGCAGTTCGGAGAAATTAAATAATATGAATAATCAAGATTGAGAAACATAAATTTGTATTTCGTAAAACTTATCTCCGCGTGTATGCCTTTATACCATTTTCTCTGATAACATTTAAAAATATTAACGTTAATATTTATTCTATTTTCTATTGAACATAGAACGATGTACTTACCGGGCAAAATACCTTGAAGGAATTGTACGACAGAATTCAGAAATTTCCTTTCTAAATTCATCTGAAATATATTAACATTATATCACATAAACAGTAACTTGTGTACAAAAACGTGTATTATCATACCTAACATAGATCATGTTTAATCCTCTTACTAAAACGTGTACTTCAAATCAGAAGACGCAAGTTTACATTAGCGGAACTTAATATCCAATGAACGCAGTAAATATCACATTCAGAAGGCTTAATTTTAAATGCAAAATCATCGATTTTAAATCAACCACAGTAAGTATATAAGTAACATGTGAACGTAGCAAAATATACTTAAAATTAATGATTGAATAAACGTCAAATAACCAAGCTAAGTACAAATCGATAAACTTCATATACAGATTAATTTCAAATTTAAAATCTCATGTAATAAATAAAAAAAATGCAAAGTTGTAATTAAACCACACTGCTTTATATGAAGTTTTAATACTTTTAATTTTCACAAACTTAGCAATGGTATTCTACATTTAATCGCTACTTACTTTTGTAACAATTTTAACAAAAGTATTCCAATTTTTAAATCGCTCACTCCAAAGTAACAAACACAAATTAAAAGTAAAACGGATCAATTAAAAAAAAAACAAATCTTCATCTCATATAAAAGTGGTCATTTAAACGAAAAGAAATAGTAAATTGCGAATTTAAATTCTCAAATTGAAAATAACAGAATTAACCACAATCAACTATAATTAAGAGAAGCTCACGTGTAATAGTAAAATCGTTGTACGAAAGTAACAAATCGCAACATCTCTCACTTTTCGTTAAAATAAAAAAGATTCCTAAGAGGTTACTCAATATAGACAAAACGCCACCGTCTGTCCCATAGCATAATTTTTCGTCGCTATACTTGTTTTACAAGTTTGTTAATGGAATGTGTTCTGATAAACTTTATGTATGTGTGCTTCCTCTACGCAATACTCCAGAATTCATATTCAAAACCACCCCGACACTCAGAAAAAAAACAAACACTTTTTACTGTTGAGATACCTTGTTACAAGACGACATTCTACGAAATTGATTCTTCAATCTGACTGATAGACTTGTAATTTACTCCGTGCTTTCTTCGTGCCTGACTATTGTAACTTCAGAAATTTAAATTTAAAGTAAACTAACATCATGGCGCCTCCACTCTTTACAACTTCGAGTTAAAAATAATCCTAAATAGTAATTTACGTCCAAGTGACCAATACGCCTTTTTATGGGGGACGAATAAGAGTAAAAACTAAATAAAAATCAACTTCAGATAAACAGACAGCCATTTCAAATTAGAATAGATATGTTCAGCTTAAAAAAAGGCTGAACATCAAAGTAACAAATATAGTTTTTTTAATAGACAAAATCAACTATAATTCTTTTAAAAAATTATATGCAATTACCAACAATACATAATTCCAATAAAAAGAATTATAAAACTTTAATTAAAAACTGAAACATTCAAATAAAATCACTTAATCTCAAAAGAAAATAGTAAACTGCATAAACTTGATTATAAGGAAACTGTGAAAAAGTTTCAAATTAGAGGCCCATAGACGTAAACAACTAAAAGTAAATTGAAAACGTCTAAAAATAAAATATAGTTTTGTTGCAGTCCTTTGCTATGCAAAATAATTAAAAATTGTCGTGTATAAATGAGTTTCAATTAATTAGGTTAGACATAAAAAATGAACGTTCGCAAATGTGCGTAATTAGTAGGGCTAGGACAACAGCATATTCTGTTTTGACATCCGTTGATATCTTATATGCTTTTATGTTGAGTGATGTGGTTCTCAGTTGATCAACTGTGGCTGACATATGCTCGAGTGTGAAAACAATGATAGCACTTGTGCTCCCCTCGACGTGCATTAACTCGAGAGGTGGAAAATCCGATCCTTTAATATTTTAGCGGTCAACTCTGATAGTTCCTTCACGGCAACTCCTAGACTTTGGAAGTCCATCCCTGTTTCATAATTGCATGACTGTACTCATCTACAGAAGTGTAAATGCACTGTAAAAACATATCGCTGTCAAAATTGTCACAGTCCCCTGTTAGCCTTCAATTATGACTGTTACGTTTTAAAGTTCAGATCATGTTATGAGAAAAGTAAGGATAAGTGTATGTTCTTTTGTTTCCATGTTAAGAAGGATAAGAGTCTGTAGAGAGATGAGAATCTTAGGAGAGTTCATGTTGTAAGTGTTCATAATGTAAAATATGGAGACATTAACAGGTGTATATAAAGAGAGAGTGAGAGTTTATAAATGAGAGAGATTGCATATAAATACATTTTGAGAGGTGTTTTCATATCTAGATAGACAAACCGATAGGTTGGCATTTATACCTATGGATTGACAAGTTGGCATTTATGCTTTGACAGTTCGTATGAACGGGAGTGCTTATATAACATAAATAGACACATATACTTTCTAACACTTTTTTTTTAGATGATGAATTTCATATGGTTTTTACACATAAATAGACAATACCTTTTTCATGTAATGATGGACACAGGAGACGGCAGTTATAACAACCTGATGAGCATTTATTCTTCCACTGACCGGTTGGTGGCTTTGCGTTCAGGAATTCAAAGGTTCACATTCTAATGTTTCAAAAGTGACCGTCTCGCTTCTAGACGTTCGACTCCCATGTCTGGACCCAGACTATCGTTTGACTCTGACTCTCTGCCTCTCTTCTTCTAACTTCTCTAACTAACTAACTCTCACTTCCTATATTGAGAAAT
Source organism: Euprymna scolopes (assembly GCF_053919585.1). Taxonomy (NCBI): domain Eukaryota; kingdom Metazoa; phylum Mollusca; class Cephalopoda; order Sepiida; family Sepiolidae; genus Euprymna; species Euprymna scolopes. The sequence continues at coordinate 66,268,053 of NC_136486.1, read as the reverse complement.
CCATGCATGTCCGGCCAACGTGACCACAATTCACGTGCCATCAACATGTGCGGACTGCACGTTTCCGAACATTCTTATTTCCCAATAACCTTTTTTTCCAATATGTTAAAAACATGTTTATTAAATTATCTTGTATAGTTGCATTCCTCAATTGCATTTTTCATAACAGGATTGACAACGCACATTCTTTTCTTGAAACTATTTTATCTCTAAGCTAAACAATTGTTTGGTTTACATTCCATATTCTAATTCTCTCTCGTAATCTATTACTAAACCTAATTTACGTGGTTCGAATTTCGTCTATTCTATTTCATTTTCATTTTAACTAAATCTCTCTATTTTTATACTCACATGAAAAAAGGATAGCCCTTATCATGTAACAATGACAAGCTATTTGGTGGCAGAAACTGGAAATTAATTTGTTTGATTTTAGGTGTGATGGCACCTGATATTATTTTTTCGTTCTTCTTTTAGTGATATTTAATTTTAATTATTAATATACATGATTGAAATAATAATAAAGGCTAGGCATTATCCCACCAATAAAACAAAATATTGTACAAATACACACACGAGTTGACTCAATACATTTAATCTGCAGCATCGCTTGTAAGATTATACTTTCAATTCTATCAGTGTGAGTCTAGCCGTTACTTGTTTGAATTGCCCTGCTTTCAATTAACTTCGTTTAATTCTATGAAATAAGTTATGTTTACAAGAAGCAATGAACACACACGGAAACGAAAAAATAGAGAGGTAAACACGAAATAGCATGCTCTAGCATGGGCACATGTATATCATTATCGTGTTAAATAAGTAAAAAAACTGAGTTTGTTTCGCAATACTAGGAATATATTCAACAGTAGCAGTTCACAGGCATTCGTATTACAATAATAATTGTCTATTCGTCATAAGAGGAGGCATATATATATATATATATATATATATATATAGAGAGAGAGAGAGAGAGAGAGAGAGAGAGAGAGAAAGAGAGGGGTATCAGAAAAAAGTTTAAAAGAGCAAACGATTGTACACTTACTCTGATTTTGTTTGTCTCTCCTTTTGAAGCGTATTTATAATTTAGATTTATTTATCTTTAATCTTATACACGCATACACAGACACAGATACACACACAAACACACACACACACACACACATATATATATATATATATATATATATATATATATATATATGTGTGCGTGTGTGTGTGTGTGTGTGTGTGTGTGCGTGTTTCATAATTGAAAAGAAAAGACTTACATCCAAACCAGGACCACCGCGCATAAGATATGACGATTCCCCTAAAAAGAGACTGAAAAAGAAAAAAAAAACATATGTATGCATAATTATTTGCAGGCATACTTTTTCTCCGAATCCAATTTATTCGGTGTAGCTTAACAACCTATAGCCATCTTGTTAAAAGTAAGTGATTTACCTACTTCAATTTTGGCAAAACTCTGCTGGAAAACGAAATTTCAGGGATTTTTTTTATCAATATTGTCAATTACTAAAGAGTTTTTATTTATTTATGAAGTGCTTCCGCATGACGCTAATAGAAGCTAGCAATATCACTTACCACAGTGCTGAACAAAGAATATGGCCTTATATATACACATGAATATGTTTAAATATAATATCTACATATATTAATTTCAGGAAAAGTATTATGAAACTTTTTTAATAGATTATGCTACAAGCAAGTCGGCGAATGTAAAATGGCTAAGAAAATGTGTATATTAAACCGATAAATCATAGTAGTAAAAACACAAATTCTTCTGCATAGAATCTACAAAGAAAACGCAAGAAAAGCAAATTGATTAATCACACGGGTCATATAAAATTTTTAAAAATAACAAAATGAATTACCTTTTCATCGTTAACATCAAAAGAACGTATAATAATCGTCATAAAATGGTTCGAAAGGTCAAACATCTAAGATGCAAATAAGAAAACAATATTCTTACTTCTACAACGATATATATATATATATATATATATATATATATATATATATATATATATATACTAGCATTTCAGCCCGCCGTTGCCCGAGTGTTGGGATGTGTATGTTGAGCAAAAAAAAAAAGTGGTAGTAGGAAGGCAAGCTCGAACCCGTATCGCAAAGGAGGAAAAGAACGGGGTAAAACCTAACGTTTATGCTGTAACGACCACCGCCAAACCGGAATCGAATTTTCTTTTCAGATTAAAGCTAGACAATCTAAAGAAGAGGATAACTTTATAAAATATCGCCGAAAAAACTGCCCCCTGTAGAAAAGTGCCTAGTTGAAGGGGAAGATATTAATGTTTTAGCCAATTTTTCGATATTTGTCGCATGAAAGGTCGAAGGTTAAAACGATACTGATCTTGGTAAAATCCGTGGCCTTTATTAAAAGTTTAAGGCAGACATGCAAACAGACATACATACATACATTTATATATTGGTAACTGAAATCTTCGACCCAAACTCATGAAAACGCTTGTTCTTTCTCTGAATATTCTTTACGTAAAATTTCAAATATTTAGACCAGAAATTGTCTGAGTAATTCAGAAGAGACCACAAAGGTCAATTTTTTAAACTTTGACCCCAATGTGACCCCTTTAAAATTATTGTTTCGGCTCTAATAAAGTTATTATGTTAGATCCCTATCCAAGGAACCTATATCTAAAATTTCAAGTGCGTAGACCCAAAACTGTCGGAGGAGTTAGGTAGAGTTCTAAAAGGTTAAATCGTTGAACTGTGACCCCTTAATCGCCAAATTTCTGGCCGAAAACGGATCACATCGATATTTCCAAATTTTAGTACCCTGTATATCAAATTTCGAGTCTGCAGATCAAAAATTGACAGAGTTATTGCGTAAGGAAATGTACAATGACACACACACGGCCCCCCCAACACGTTCACTTATATATATATATATATATATATATATATATATATATATATATATATATATATATAAAGTCATAGAAATAGAATGTTCGCCGTTTACTAGCAAGTCTGAACTTCAAGATATAATTATTATTATTTATATACTAGCAGGATCCGTTAACCGACGTTACCAGTTGGCTGCATGCCTTACACGCCTAAAAAAATTTAGCAGAGCTGTAGTTATTGGTGTTGTTTGCCGAACCTCAATCTCCTCTTTCGGAATTGACACCCTAGTTTTTTAAGGGCGTTGGTTAATCGCAAAATTTTCCGTAAATATCCCTTGCTAATCGCTGTCAGGAATCTGACGCGCAAATACTATGAGCAGAAAAGAGAAATTGATGGTGACAGTGTCGTTTGGCTCGTGCGGACTAAGCTAGAACGCAGGGTATTGTTCAGGGTATTGTTTAGGGCATGGTACTTTTGTTGCCAAGACTGGATTTAAGGTGGCAAAAAACTCTCGAACCCTGTATCACTTAAAGGGATCTAAATTTATGTAGTCACATATGGATTACAGTGTAAAAAATGTACACGGTTTTTCACAAATTGACTGTTTTAAGTAAACAGGAAAACTAAACAGAATATATAGCAGAATAATATACAGCTGAATGTGCGTGTGTATGTGTATGACTGGTCACGAATAGGGTCCTATATGGGTGACGATTTAAAAAAAACTGATTACATATAATGATTAAAGATGTATCAAGACACAGGAACGGGTATGTTTGATCTGGCAGAACGTTGGGCCATTAAAATCGTGGGGGCTGCGTTCGCGCCTGGTTCACAAAGTATGGAAATAAAAAAATTAAAAAATTTAAAAAAAAACGTTTACAGGTGTTTTTGATGTATATTTACATAATAAAACTTTGATAAATATGTTTTAAATTAAATAGGGATGGTATAGTAAAATTGTGGGGTTCGCGCCTGACCTCCATAGAATGGAAATATGCGCACACTTTAATACAGACTGTTCATTCTGCGTAAGTATACTTTGATAATTATTTTTCAGTTTTAAGAAATATGGCGTAATAAAATTATGGGGTGTTCATTCGAACCTGACCTCCATAGAATGGAAAAATGTCACAAAGTTTAACAAGGTTTTTAAATATAGATTCACAGAATATTGTGGTAAGAATTTTAGTGTAAAAAGGTATGGTATAATGAATTATGGGGGTTTATCTATTTTATTTTTACTTTCATCATATTTTGCTTTGGTTTTGATACCCCCACATTCCACCCAAATTTCAAACCCTTCCTTTTCATAACCTATCATGTTATCAGAAATCAAAGTCCATTTTCCGTAGGCTGTTTTTGAACCCAGTCAACGACGAGTACTTTTGCTAGTATATATATATATATATATATATATATATATATATATATATATATATAAATATTATTTTTGAAAATATTATCTTTTTATATATATTGATTTTACAAATACTTTTTGCATGCTTATTTTAAGGCGCGCGTGAATTAAAATTTAATTTCTTCTACTTTTATTTTATGGCCATTTCTAATTAACCGAGAATTTTCTATACTTTATGCTTTGATTTAATTAACGCACAAAAAATGCTCATGTTTTTACGGGTACATGTTACATGTATCTTTATTTGTATGTATATATGCATGCGTTTTTGGACCGGGACTGCAAAATAAAAATTAAGAGATGGGTTCCTTTTTACATGCCAACTCCTTTTAATTTTAAAATAAAAATACATTTTTTAATGTTTTTCTACACAACACACACACACCCATATTTTTCTTTGTACCATATATCAAATAACTTTGTACCATATATCAAATAACTTTGTTCCATATATCAAATAATTTTTGAAGAGAAATTAAACATGACTTCATTTTACATGCTTTTAGGATCCAAATAATTTCTGCTTTTATTATGTATAACTGATTATAAAAAATCTATATTCATTTTTTAATAGAATACAAAATAATTCAACGAGCCTTCCCATTATATAAAAATAGGGAATTGCAATTTTTGGAACCATAATTGGTTATGGTTCCTAAAATTGGGGGATTCTATTCATAAATTCATTCATTGTGATAAGAACTGACGAATCAAATGAATTCACCTTCTGCTAGCAATCAATCAGAATTCAGTATTGCCCCATAAAAAGTAAACATTTTTAGCAACGTCGCATTTCTTTATGTCGACATGGGAAGGATCTTTCGATCTTTGGCTGCAAAATTAAAACCTTCACAGAACAACTGTCTGCTGAGAATTCGTCACCTACAAGACATTTATAGAATAACTACGCATCGGAAACTCTTGTGAAACAAAACATGACTTCCTACTCCAGAAGTAATATTAATTGCATAACTGAAAAGATATTAATTTGCTGAAAACAATCCCAAACAATGTGTTGTTTTTTTTTTTACTGTCAAACTAATTACGGTGACTTAAAAAGAAAACAATTTATTTTGATTTTTGACATATTTCTCAAAAATACAGAAAAACAAAACTAATCCACGCTATACAAAACAATATAAATTGCAGGAGTAACCCAATTTTTGGAAGGAAAAATAGTCGTGTCTTGACTGTAGTAATATTTTTGATATGTGTATAAGTAGTTTTGATCTATGTTTTAGGAAGGAAGGAGAAGTAATAGCTATCAGCATCTGCCAGAAAACATTATGTAGTAAATCACAAAACACGTATTATTCGTTCGTAGCTGTGTGCGAAAAGCTAACATGTACGGTAGAGTTATTGTATAAATGGAACTATTCGTAGCTTATGAACATATCCCGATATCTTAATATGTTTGTAATCGGAGTATTTTATCTGAAATGAGTGCTTAATCTAATCAGAGATTCCAGGTTTGTTTAAATATGTATGTGAAATGCATATATATACACATATATATATGCATATATATATGTATGTATATATATATACATACATATATATGTGTATATATATGTATATATATATATATGCATTTCACATCTAATAGAATAAAACTAATAGTATCTAGCCTATATATTTTTTATTTCCTAACTTTAAGCGACGTAAAAGGACATACATCAAAGACACATTCGGCAATGGTACAAGTCTTCTACAATAGTGGTCGTGGCTTCTTCACATGATTTCCCGCGGAAGATTCTGTTTGAAAACATTATTCAACTCTTGCACGATTAACCTGACGTTATTCCTAATTATTTGACTCCTATTTTGTTTAAGTTGGTTGCCCTCGGACCCTCTCTTACTTTCGTCATCCGTCATTACAAAAATTAAAATTACAAATAAAAGTTATCCTGGCACCCATTAAATTTTACTCTTGAAAACTTTCACACTAGTATAGTAAATCGCCACATATCTAATGCCCTTAGCATGTAACAGAATAATAGCCTAAGGTCACATTAACATTTTAAAATGTAAGAGTGTTGGTTTAAGACCATATGACAATATATCGATTTTTATTAACAGCAATTAATAGTAATTGCGTTCTATCTATAAACCTAAGCGTAGTTTCCGTGATTTTTAATGAACAGAAATACATGATTGCAAACATATTTTTTTTACATTTGACATCGTATTAAAATATACAGAATCGTTCACGAATTCAAAAAAGCAGTTCTGATGAGTGGATTATTCCACAAAACTAAATATTTTTAGTACACATCTATTTATTAGGGGCTGCATGTGTGTTGACTAGTAATTAATTGGTAGCAATGTAATATATTTCGTTTAATATTTTCATTTTTTAAATGCACCATGTTGTATCAATAAAATGCCATTAGTGCACACTTTTAAATCTGATGGTAATTTATAGACATTTGTCCCATGAGGTATAATCGTGTTGACACACAATGTCGCTTTATATCATGGGTTAAGCAAATGTTCAGAATTAGATAAGGAGACCATTTGGGAAGATCAGCTTCTGTATATGCTCTCCACTTTCCTGGGTATCGTTTCCGGTTTTTAGAGACTTTCTCTTGCCACCAAAATCAAGCAACCCTGACTGCAGAAGGAGGCGGCTAGAGATTACACGGACCTTGCTTCACAGTTAAGCATGTGTCATCCATCAATCATTCCAAGACAATTACATAGTCCCCTAGTTCTAACTGACGAACCTCCATTTAGTTGGACAATTTTGAGTGAGCGTTCATTGCATCATCCTTAGAGTTATATCCATGCAACAAATGTTGTCAAGCTATTATTTGATCAATTACTGAATAGGTTGCTTACATTAAGCCTATTGTTGCTGTGTTCTTATTAAGAACCGTACTGATACGATAATTGTGTATAGTACCCACACTGACATAAGACTGTGCAATTTATCTCTCTATAGTTACATGCCCTCATCTATAACATTCCTTAATTGCAAAATAAACGAGTGGCTTCCTACATTTCTCATTATTCCTCTCAGATTCCCTGCATTCCTTTACACTTTTACAACCATCAAAAACAACTGCCTGATTCATAGAAAATCGTCCATAAGCAGTTTGTTGCATTTCATACTTTTCTGTGGCATTCTAAAAAACAAACAAACATAATTTTATTGATTATTTTGCTTTTAAAATGTGCTCACGTCTAGATTGCATTTTTAAATTCACCATGCGTGATAATCAGGTTTTTATTAGGTGTATACAATTCTGGGTGTAGCTTTTTATTTGGACCTGACATAATCAAAATTAGTCAGTCATCGCATAAGATGTATAGCAAAAATATACTGACTCTCAAGAATTAATGCCCATTGTAAATGTTTTTGTATACTAAGTCTGGAAATTTATTGAAATCATCTCGTATATGAGACATGCAAAAATGATTAATTTTAAATGCGTTCTAATGTATATTATTAGACAGATTTTCGTATCTACACATGAAATCATTTGATTTTTATTATTAGGATATATATTTGGGACCTTTGTTTTCTGAAATTGTTAGTATATATATATATATATATATATATATATATATATATATATATATATATATATATATAACGTTAGGTAAATATACAATGGAATAAGGCTACACATACTATTCGCGTTTCATTCTTGTCAGAAATCTTCAGGCGTATGCAAAATGTTCTCGTTATATGTAAGCACATGCTATTAAATTTTCTAGTTAACCAATTAGCTTCCTCGTTGCCACTACGCCCATCCTAATCAGTCCATGGGAGGGCACTTACAGGAAAAAGTCGCAGTTGGACTCCGGTTCATACCTCCTTTTTGTGTGTGTTTATGGTAAACTGTAGATAGCCTTTTTTTGTAGTCAGCTGATCTACTTAAAGCCTATGTATAATTAGATATATTCTTTTGTGCTTAACTATATATTTCGGATATTTTGTTATATATATATATATATATATATATATATATATATATATATATATATATATATATATATACACTTTTTTTAATCAATTTATTGCTTTACAATTATTTTGTATCGCTATTTTAGAGTAAATTAAATCCTGTGCACACAATTGTGCGCTATTTCTCACTACAGTTTTATAGATGTTGGAGTAGAAATGCTCTTACTCGTTTTTGCCTATGGCAGAATGAAAGAGACTCAGAAAAGCAACAAAGGCACACATTAAATCCAAGAATATTGTTATTTACAAAAGGGTAAAAGAGGAGTCGATATTGCAAAAGAGTGCCCTCTTTAGCTTCTGCCAAATGGTGAGTAGTTCTTGCCTAGAAAGGCGAAGGTAGTTGTAGTTCATGCCTTGAAAGGCGAAAGTAGTTTTCTACTTGTGAAGATGCTGGTAGACTCGGCCGCTCGTAGAATTGGGTGAGGGTTCGCGAAATCCTTCCAGACTGTCGATACGATCAACGCACTTTGCGATCGATGATCATTAAATAATATGCCCCTTTGCGGGCAATGATGAAGAAGTAATTAATCCGTAGAACATTTTAGCCTCCGGCTAATATCCACATTTAAATGAGCGGAGAAATAAATGGGGTAGAACCATGCCTTAGTTCATTAGGCATAGAGCGAGATTACGCGCGTCTGCTTTGCTCGACGCCAAGTTGAAATCCGTTTTTTGAAACACAACATTCCCGCCACTTCTGAATCCTCCGCAGCAACTGGACAACACAATACCATTGGTCGAAATAATCGCGTGATTGTAAATCACGCGGTTATCGCCCTTGCATTCTGAAATTTCTAACAAAGAATAGGATAGCGATTTGTTATTAGAATTGGCGCGATAACATATAAGAAGATGATTATCTAACTAGAACATTCAATAGCATGTTTGTATATATAAACGATTGATAGCCACAAGTCTTTGCATAATCCTGACGAATTTTCATGAGAATGAAACGCAGCATATTCTGTATAGCCTACTTTCTATATATATGTTCATACTTTACTCACTAGCTCTTCCTATATATTGAGCACTGTTGAATTTCATACTGAAAATTTACGCATAAAATTATATTCTCGTATATCAATTTATGTGATTTAATTAAGTAGCCATATATATATATATATATATATATATATATATATATATATATATATATATATATATATATATATACGCTCTATGAGGAAAGACTTGAATTAAAATACTTACGTTGTGTTCGTGACAGTAAATAAAATATTCAAACCATTAATGTCTGCTTTCAATGCAGAATAGAGTACCTTTAAATTAAAAAAAATAAACATAAGTTTATATTAATAAGACATGTGTAAACAATTACAGTACTTAATAAGTGGATTAACATTTATTTTGTGCCTTACTTTATTTTAAAATAAACAAAAGTTTCTCTTGAAATAGCGAGGAGTTTCTAATATTATGTGAAATATACTTGACACTACGTTTTGTTTGAATTGTTTATACTGAATTGATAACTTGATGCATGTAGTACAACAACAATTAAAAGGCCGCCGATCTAAGCAGGATAATTTTGCATTAAGCAGTACCTTGGATGATATTTTATACGAGTATTGATTTTGTTTTATATACAATGAATTTAATAATATATTTCTCTTCTATTCATTTTTTTGCGTGAAGATAAATGTACTAGCCGTATTTATTAATCTGTTACTTTTTTATTATATTGCCATTTTTGACATGAATTTTGAACGTAAAAATCACATTGTTGTTGCATTGACCTAATAACAATATTTATACACAGTAGTCACTGCATTGACGCTTGAGGGAAACATTAAGATTTAGGATACATATTGATGAGAGTAAGGTGTCCAGTAAAAAACAGCGTTGTTATCTATAATGGTGAAAATTAAGTAGAACCTTATTATTTAAAGGCACCACTCAACTTGTTTACTCGAAGACGATCATGTTTAATATAGTCAGATAGTCTACACTTCGACGATTTATTAATATAATTTTTGTTTAGATTTTAGAAGGATAGAGAGTGAGGGAACTTTGATTTGTCTATTTTTGCCTTCGTCACATGATATGTTATATCGCTTTCAGATTGAAAATATGTTACTTTCTGCAAAATTGTTAAATAAGCCTAACGTAAACAATGCAAATCATGCTAACAAACATACCAATTTACTTAAAAGAAAATTGACGCTCTTTCCACCAGGTGTGAGCACGTTGAATTCTAACGTCACATGAATCTCCAGCTGAATGTGATTGGATGTGAATTGAATAGTAGGCTTCATTGAGGTGTCAAAAGTCAATTCAACCGTTCCATTTGAATAGTTCTTCGAAACCTGCAGAATGAAAATAAATTGATACAACAAGGTTTTAATTGTTAAATGAATGTGACTGCTATATTAAAAAAAGAACTAGCACTCCTCTAACAGTAAGTGGTGAGAGACGACGACTGAAAGAACACTAGAAAAGAACAAAAATTGTCAAAGTTGGGGAAGACGAAAGAAAGAAACTTCACGTATGTGACGAGGGAACTAAGCAGTTAAAATTGTAAACGATGTAAACATAGCCAACATACTAAAGATAGTGGAGATTGATGAATATGATTTAGATATTATAAAAAGTAAGAAAAATATTTTATTGCGACATGAGTAGCGTATTCTCCCAACACAAGTGCATAGTTAATAATACGGTTTACTGTTAGTTACTTAATGCAAAATATTATTATCGCCCCTTTGTTTGAAATTAGAACTAAACAAAAAATCAAGCTTAAGTCTGTAATATCGAGACACATGGAAATACGCCACGATCATGTATTCTAAAAACTGCAAGAACCGTTTAAAATACAAGAAAAACACCAAACCTACGTATTTCATAAACTAAACAGAAACACAGGACTATTATATAAACCTAGATTAAAACAAAAAGAGTTTATAAATACTAAACAACTATATAACTGTAAGTAATTTGGTGTGAAGTTCATTGTTGTCACTCATTGTTTTGCGACATTATGATTCGTCGTAGAACCTGTATCACAAATGTCTCTCCATAAAACTAGCTTCTTTCACTCCAAGTCTCGAGTTCAGTTCGAGAGCTTGGAGAAATATCATCCTTACTTGACCCTCATTAAGTCACTGGGACCAGGGACGTCAGAACGTGCAGCACACTCCACTCTCTACTGCTGCTTCCTATCTGGATCTCCGTCTCTCAGCCTGGCATTTAATTTCCTGAATTACGAGAGCTACTTCAACTTTGGCTTACTTACAGCGACATCAGCGACTCCTGCGCCTCCAGCGCCTCCAGCTCACTCCAGCGTTTCCCCAACATTTTCTGAAGTTTCAATGTAGCTAACTAGGACTCAAACTGACTTCTGCAGTGCCAGTAATCCATTCTTGCGACTCCAACTTACTTCTAAAGCGACTCCAGCTTTTCCATCTACTTGCTCTAGTGCTCACTGACGTCCATCTATCTGCTCCAGTTACCATTAACATTCAGCTACCAGTTCTTTTTTCATGGACCTTAGAAAATCACCTTCCCGCGATGGCCGTTTTCGCTTCGGCTGATTCTGATTCCAATACCGTGCATTATATCATTTATTATTTGGTGAACATAAACCACAGTACGTTGACTTTAAATACCCATTTGTGTTTGCCCCCCCCTTCTTGGTTATTGCCATGACTTTCCTTGTCTATTATCTACTTTATTAGTTGAAAAGTCGATAGGCACCTTCACCACTCCCAGCCCTCTACAGAAAGTGAGGATATAAGAATATGAAGAAGATAATATCAATATAACGAGTTAAACATTAAATATAGCAATTTCATACAATTAATGAGTATTAATTCGAAGCAACTGTAAAAATCATTAAGAAGATGTTTCTACTTACTTGTGGGAAAAAACTACCAACACAAAAGGATTTGGGGCAATAAGTTCGAAACATTTTTCGTTGCTCCTCCGTTTTAAACTGCAAAATATAAATAAAGGCATTTGCTTATCTTTCTTCTCTCTCTCTCTCTCACTCTCTCTCTCTCCCTTCATCAGAAAATTAGATAAAAATAAAAATGTTGTGATAAAACGTAAGTATATTCTTATTTTGTACATTAAAAGTTCAGTTTTCCTTTGGGATATTATTTCACTAGTTTTATAATTTATAGACTATACTGTTGTGTAATATATATAAATCCCCGAAACAGTGTTTCATGGTAAACAACTGATGATCCCTTGAAAAATAAATTATTGGTATTATAGTAAATTCGAGAGCGAGTTGATGCAGTGATTGCAGGTGATTAAATGTCTTACTGACTAGATGGTTTTCTAACGAATGATAACAAATATTTTTTGTATAGTTTTAAAGGTTAAAAACTTCAAAGACTATATGTATATACATATATATATATATATATATATATATATATCAATTATTCATAATAAATCGTTACATTGTTTAGCTTTTTTTTCCATAACATATATGTATTTCACACTCACAAGCGTATATATACATATATGAATATGAATATATATGTGAATATATATGTATATATGTATATATATATATATATATATATATATATGTATATATACCCGTTCACATACATTTTTTCCTAATAAAGCTAGAACCCACGACGCGTTACTTGTCACATCGTAGAATGTAGAACGATTAAATTAAAATTAAAATCGAGGCATAGCCAATAGATTTCGCAATAGCATACGTGCGACGATTTTGGTTCGCACCTATATCGGAGCACGTCACTGATGAGATGTACTACATCGAAACCCACTTCGGGTTTAGCGTTGTCAGTTGTCGATGCAATTGCTTGGTTCATTCAGATTCTGGGTTCTAGCTTTATTATGAAAATGAGTATGTGAACGGGTATATATATATATATATATATATATATATATATATATATATATATATATATATATCAGGAATATTTGCCACAAAATGTACATTTTTTATATTCCTTTCACTAGTGTTTAGCTGATTGATTTTATCAAACTGCAATAAACACATGTCATAAATCAATCATTTATCTATACACTGTGTTCATGTCCTTAATGTCTTCACCAACGTACACACTCGTTGATATATTTTCTTCATACTGATGCAGTGAGAAATCTCCAGAGGTAACACAGTTCTCGATTTTTATCCTTGTTGCATTTATTTTAGTAGTCATTGGACTCATTGGACTTGTAATCAACCCAAGTGTTAATGTCCATATCATCGCTATCATTCTGCCTGACAAGGGCAGTTCAGGCGCCACTTTTCTTTTTTGGTTTAGGCTTTTGGTCACTTTTGAACAAAACTTTTCAGTCAGTTACTCAATGTGCTTTGGCAAAATGGCAATCACATTTTTTCATTTTTCTAACCTCCCTTGCTATTAGTCTTTGATGGATCTTTGGGAAATCCTCTAAACTGAGCTGGAGGAAAAAAGTCGGAATTCGTGCTTTGAAGGGCCAAAAGTCTTTTCAGTTGGTGTAGTTATGTTAGATGCTGGTTCTGCTGCTGACAAAGGTATGCTGACTCCAAATGTGGATGTTTGAGGAGAAGTAGGTGCTTGATCTGTTGAGACTCTTTATTGGCAGGATGAGGAGAGAGTGTCTGCATAATTATATACACCCTTACATACGTACATACATATATATATATATATATGTATATTTATATACACACCTATATATATATATATATATATATATACTTATTCAAAATAATATACTCCAAGCTGATATCTCACAATGAATGCTATGTTATTACTTTAAAATAATCGTGATATTGTTGATATAAAACTTATAAAATTTATTTTTATACGAGTAGAACTGTTTCCGAAAATTTAGAAGACAATGCATTTCAGAAAAAAACAGTCATAAAAGCAGAATGATGGAAAATTACATGCTTATAATACAAGAACTCATTTGTTAAACTGTCTTATACTTCTCTTAATATTAAGTTGCCGTAATTGTTGGCGTATTATCTTCGAATGTTCAGTTTTTAAACAGTTTTTAAAAAATGTTATTCAAATCTGTGAAATAGGCACTTGTTTATTCTTAGTCAAAAAATCTCTCTATATATGGTGATTCGAACACATTTTCCATTTTACAAAGCTATATTGTTTAAGATGTAGGTCGGCTCTAACTTTTCTGTTCGTTATCTAGGCACAGCCACTCATTCAGGGTTTATCAGAGAAATCACGTGTTCTGCCTTGTTTATTGTCAAGGAGAATTTACTCCTTCATACATTCCTTTATTCCTCTATTGTTTTTCTCATTCGTCAGACATGTCTATGCGAATAATCTGGATCGATTTTGTCTGGCAGGTTCATGATAAAGATTTTTGTTTCCGATTTATCGTGCATGAGCCCTAATAGATTGGTAGTGATTAGAGCGGTCGCTTCATCAACAATAGTATAATATCGGGATGATTGTACTGCCATATCGCACAAAAAGTTGAGCCTACAATTATATCCATTAAACATTCTAGCAGCTAGAACCACATATAAAAGATAAGGCAAATAGTCTTATTCTGTGAGCATATTTTTTATTAAATATACCCACTTAGCCAAACACATTCTACCTTCAAACTAAGAAGAATCAACTGAAATGAAATGCAAATCAAAAACACATTTTGGCCAAACACCAGCCCCCAAGAAATAAATTCGCATCCTCTATAAGTCTCGTATTCAAAATTCCAAGTAACCTCTATAGTGTAGATTATTTTGTCATAGTAAAAAACTTGAATATCCTACCATGATCTAAACGAACTTCGACTCATAAACTAGCTTTAAATTATTAATGGCATATCTGTTTCTCTCTTTCACACACCCACGCCCACTCTCTCTCTCTCTCTCTCTGCAGTAGTTACTTATATTTTCTTTATTGTTCTCCCTCGAATTAGAGCTGTACCCAATTAAATTATGTCTCCATCGGTATAAATGCAGCATTATACTAACAACCTCGTAGATTTATTTCAGGGGTTTCATGTCTACCACCGAAGCTGGCTTGATTTGACACGCGTTACACAGACGCACCTAGTTGTAACACACATAGATTATCTAGAGCGTATTTTCTAACACACACAGTCACGTTCCCGACCCGCCTTATAACTCGTTAATATCTACAAACATCACTCTTAGATCTAATCCTATCTACAGTGACAAATACCCATAGTCCACGTGATATGGGTTCATCTAACCCCAAGTTCTTTACCCAAACCTAGGAGCCCTTAAAATTACTAAGAAGCGATCAGAAAAGACATAACATGTGGATTAGTAGTATTTCTATTCTTGATGGGTAGTGTCCAAGAAAATATTTTATGGCCAAAGCAAGTATTAACACTTATTTTTATGCGGAAGTACTATAGCAAGCCTTACTCTACCTAATGGTTCCTTTCAATTGGTGCAGAATCCATTGCGCAAAGGCATTATGCATTTCGCTGATTCGTCCGTATCAAGTGAGGTACATATAGAAAAAAAGTGTTTAGAAGCTAAAAATACTTGGAAAATAATATTGTCCCAGCCAAGAAGGAACCACCAAAACCTATCGAAATGTATATAACGCAATCTCGTGATTTCTATAAATATTATAGTGTGGCGAATAATACACAATCAACATTCCCCCTTACAATCAATGGCAACTGATTTCGCTGATTGATTTCCCTGCAGTTCGCGTCCAACTACATTTAAGAAACCGTAAGCAACTTACTCCTAAACTGTACTTTGAAAGCAAAAGTAACCTCATAGTATAAAATAAATACGATCCAGGTGCGCTTGAAAGCCAAATTACAACGCAATATTACGAAAATAAACAAATATTTTACTTGTTTAAAATTTGTAATTAAAATATATTTCGGAGTCAAACTCCGTTATCAGGATTTTGTACATTTGTTAATTATTTTCTTCTTTTACTTGTTATTTGTTTAAGTTGGAGAAAAATATCAGTTAGATATCGCGTTGTCTCGCAGCGGTTGTATTTTGAAATGTGGGAACGCTGCGTTGGCTACACAGGTCTTACCTCAGCTGTGTTTATTCTGTTATATTGCGTTGTGATTTGACTTTCAAGCACACCTGATACGTATTTTATTTCATTGGAAGTAAATCAATGATTCGTCGTTTAAACTGTCCATCGGGTTTGTGACTTTCGGTCCCAAATAATTCGTCTGCGTACCGTTTTTGAACGCCGTGTCTTAAGTTCAGTATTTTAAACACTTCTGCTATGCTAAGCATACACAGGCCAACACTATTTTTTGTTTTAAATTATTTTAATTTGTTTTCCTTTAAAATAAATACAATAAAATTCCGTTGAGTTAAAAAATTATTTTAAATATAAATAGACAATATATAACTATAATCATATTTACTGCAGTTTTTTACGATTTTTTTCACGTCTTACTTAAAAAATATTTCATTCTTCAATGAAGGGTTTAGGTAGAAACTTGGTTTTCGTAGTGCGTTTAGTAGAGTATCCATTATTTTAATTAGTTCTTGAAGTAACGCTCTGGAGGCGCCAAGATTTCTATTTGCTTCAATCGTCACTTAAGAACTGTTTTCTCAGGACAATAAAAGAAAATATAATCTCCAAATTATGTTTTTTTTATTTTTAACATTGTTCATCTTACATTTTTAAGATAAACAGGTGGACTAAATAGAAAAATAATGACGGGGAAGGAGGATCGAACTTTTCTCTAAGTGTACGGTCGCACAAAAAAGAAAACAAACTACTAATAATGACAGGGGACGGCTGAGTGAGCCAACGTCAAATCAGACCTGCTAATCAGTTCTGAACATGGAGGATCGACTTACCAGAACGTTGTATAGAAAACTGAACTCCTTCCCAAATTTAAAATGTTTTTTTTTAAATATATTTCATAATCTGGTTGCTTAATGTAAAAAAAGAGTTGAAAAATTAGTAGTAAAATTGTAAAATATGTTGTAAAATAAGAGAAAGAAAACAATTGTACAGAGGTTCCGATTGTTTTATGTGTATTAAAAATATAGCCAAGTTATGGGTGATTAAAAATAGAAATTCATCAAACAAAATAGGTTGTCGTGTCCAAAATAATGCATTTTTATTGCAAGTTAAAATTGTTTTCAAACAAAAGAACAAGCTAAAATATGTTTTTCTAATGTAAAAATCAATCTACTGGATCAATGTGCATATTAAAAATATATTTGGGTTTTTACGACCTAACATAATATAAAATAAGTATTTTTAAATAATAATGATTTTACACTTAAGCTGGGGGATCACTTTCCCATATAAACTAAACGTAAAATGAAAGCCAACATCTTGGCGATGTAGCAAGACATGTACTCGTTGCGATGCTGAGAGCAAAACGGGAAAATGGGATAATGGTTGTGTGTAAGTCCCAAAAGTTTTCAAAGTCCGTTGGAAAAATTTCAACACGTATGTATCAAGGGGATGCTAATTTTTTTAATTAGCTTAGAAAGGGTCTCGCCGTAAAATATTATTTCATCAGTTAATTATTACTTCCTTATATTTTAAGGTTTTTAACAAACACACACACAATAAGGTGGGTTGTACAATGAACATGATTCTTGTATATTTTCTTTTCGTCTTTTTTCAATTTTTCCAACGGATAACACACTTCTTATAGAAAGGACTTTTCATTTAATCTAGAGGCAATTATGTTAAAAACTTTCTCATACTACTTATGTCCCATTGTTTTCATTGGTCGCCATGTTTGTTGTTTCACGTGCGTAAATTAGGTGTTCGAGGGTTTACACATTAATCTTTTGCATTTACTTGCACTTTATACATTAATTAGTTGTACTCACTATTCCATATCTAGCTATGACGTATATTAACGCAACGGGTAACGGGTAGGCTAGTCAAGTATATATATATATATATATATATATATATTTATATATATATTTTTATATATATATGTGTGTGTGTGTGTGTGTGTGGGTGTGTGTTTACAAATGCCCATACACAATTTCAGCCAAATAGACCCAGTTGTCTCCAGAAAAAGTTAAAGAGCATATATATATATATATATATATATATATATATATATATATATATATATATATATGTATATATATATGTATGTGTGTGTATAATATATATATATACACATATATATATATATAAGAAGAGAAAGATAGGTAAAACCCAACTATGCTCTATGAAATATAAATTCACATGTACATATTTACACATGTATGTATGTGTATATAATGAGAAAGAAATAGAAAGAATAAATAGTATTATCCTTCGTAAAATATAGATTTATACATACGGTATGAACACATTAGTGATTCTTATATAGCAACATAGTCTTATATAGCGTCACATAAATAAACGGTTACATACCCATATGCATTGCATTCACATATATAGAATGGACAAGTAATAGCATATTAAATTGATAATCAACTGTATACGAATGCGATCTATTTTCTAGTAAATATAGTCTCACTTCTAAACGATTCCTGGTAAATCCAGCTGAAATCAATTCGGGTAATGTCCTAGATTTTTGAATCAATTCCGTATTAGGTTTTTCTCAGTCTTTTTTCACTCGTTTGTAATTCGGTAATTTTCTTTTTCGAGATTTTGTTTTATACCGTATTAATATGTTTCATGCGCATATCTAATGACCATTCATTAACTTTATGTGATTTCTGATGACGATAACCATGTTCCCACTGCTGATTTCTTATTATTTTACAGTAATTTTATTTAGGACAAATATTAAGCATATTAATTCATTTTTATTTCCGACTATTATTCTAATCTTTATTAGTTGTTGTTTTCATCTTTATTGGCTGTTGTTGTTTCACGATGTTTCGGCCAACTATTCCTCAGGCTTTCGTCAGGTTGTAACCGCGACGGATAGGAACTTCGAATCTCCTAACTGAATTCTCAGCAATCATTCCCATCCGTAGTTGTTGTCGTTTCACCACGTTTTTGGTCAAGTAAACCTCTGGCACGCTTTGGGTAGGATTGAAACCGCTATCTTCAGACAATGCCCATCTGGAACTATAGAGGTCCAACGTCTCTATCAACTGCGCCGCGGGCCCTGAAGGGGCTATTAAGGTTGGATTCTTTGATCTTATGAATCCATGTTTATTTATTATGGAAGATCAGATAATATTTAGGTGATTCGAAGTTCCAATCCGTCGCGGTTACCACCTGAAGAAGGTCAGAGTAATAGTTGACCGAAACGTCGTGAAAAAATCAACCATTAAAGATGAAAAAAAAACAACTAATAAAGCTGAGAATAATAGTCCGAAATAAAAATAAATTAATATATATGATGCTCATCTCAAAAATGAGTTCTTATTAAGGAATAATATATAAATGGTTAGCATGCTTCGTTATTTGACCCAGCTATATACAATAAATGTTCGAATTCAGAAATCCATGATGTTGATATAAATATGAAACAGTCATGAAAAAGTTACTTTATATTTTCTCTTACCTTTTCCTTGGTTACTTTTAACCTCAATATGCCATCGCGATGTGCAGTATAAAGCCACGTGTTCGACACGAAATCCGAAATGATAAAATAGAGCATGCTCTTATCTTCATTTACTATGGGTAATGGTGATGGAGAAAATGGGAAATTGGAATTTTGATTCCTAGTCATAACTGCTGCCTAAAATATAAAAGCAAAGAAATTTATATATATATATATATATATATATATATATATATATATTTATATATATATATATATATATATATATATATATATGTATGTGTGTGTGTGGGTGTGGGGGGTGTATTATATACACATATTTACATTTTAAAATGTCAATTATACAGAGGAGATGTATTTTTAATGTTTTGATTAAGCAAAAGACAAAGGTCAGCCTATCGGTTCCGCCCTCACATGACTAGAGGTATGTAGATATTTTTTATAGCAAAATCAAACCGGTAAGTTTACTTTCTCTTCTTTCACATTTAGACGTGCTTATTTTTTTAAAATGAATTCTTTCATAGTTGTATTAAACAATTTTTACTTTACAAGTAATATATATATATATATATATATATATATATATATATATATATATATATATATATATATATGGGTGAGTGTGCGTGTGGGTGTGCGTGTGTATGTGTGTGTCTAGTTATTTCTTACAGAAAATATTTTAAATATTAAAATAAAGACAACAGAAATAGACAGATAGATAATAAGCGCATGTGTGAGTTCAAGTTTATTTTACAAACATAATGTAGTTGCATTTGCTATCGTTTTTAGCATTAATGAATCATGACTAAAACTTAAAGAAACGTGAATAACATCCAGGCCTTTAGTTACTAATTAAAAAAACACGAAAGCTTAAATCAGGAGCCAGTAATTATATAAACAGCAGCCCGCAAAGGTCAATATATATATTTCCGGAGGTATATATATATATATATATATATATATATATATATATATATACACATATATATATATATGTATATATATATGTGTATATATATATATATATATATAAGCCTATATTTGAAATTTTACTTGAAGACGTAGATATTTCCCTGATTTAAGGTCGAACTGAAAATTTCTACTCTTTAATAGTTACCTAGTTGTTACATTTTATACGTAGAGAGGTTTTCTATTAACGTCTTGCAAAAGAAACAAAGAAAATAAATTCAACACAATGTCTTTCAGTTGAAGTAAAACACCTATAATTATTTACCAGTTTCCAAATCTAACCGCGAACATGTATTTCACAGGCCAGTGACAATATGATCGTCTTCATGTTTTTCTCAGCGTCAATAAGCAGTGTTTAGTCCGTCCATCTAACTAACTGTTACATCTGACAATCGTTCTACTGTATACGGTTTTCCAAAAATCATGTAAACTCTTTTCAGAATAAATGAGACTTGTTAAAATGTTGATGCCGTGCTGTCAGTTTGTTGACAAATCAATGCTGTGTTGATACCAGAAACTGCCCCTTTTCTTTACATGGTAGTTTCTCTCTGCTGTTTTTCATATCTTCTACATCTGCTCTTACGTCAACTTGCGCAGCGGTTAGTTCATTCGTTACAAGATAGGTGCGGTACCAGTTTACATTATTCTTGTGGGTATATCTATATCATCCGTTCTTTATCTATCTATTTAATTAGCTACGTGTATTTATAAATGCATATATAATGAAAATAGTATTTATGTGTGCATATTTGTTTATGCACATATGAAGTACTTCAACTGATATGTATACTTCCGGAAATGTGAAACGATAAAGAGTCTACTAATCATTTCCTAAAATATTACAAGCTAATAATTTGGATTATAGATGGTGTACATATAAAGGACTAGTAGCGTCATAAATTCAATATTAAAATCTATTAAAGTAAATACACCTTTGGACTAAGATATTATTTAGTAAATTTAAGTCTATAAAGTGGACAATATGTCACAGTTAAAACCCGGAAACATTTAACGTTTAACCGGCCATATTTCAGCACATGTAAAATTATCTTCAAACGAAACGGATAAGGGAAACTGTTCTTCATATCAGTTTGGCTTGAATTGAAACGATTGAAACTAACAACTTTTTTGGAGAGACGAAAATATAAAACAACTTCTACTACAACTATGACGTCATTGGAACCATAATTACTGTCATCTACTACAGATGTTACTACAAAAATAACTACTATTAGTATTGAAATGAAGTCGGCGCTATTAATATCTGCAGACTTGGATAATTTTTACTTTACCTTGTGATTAATTTGCATGTATGTAGGAGTGAGGACTGGATCTGACAATAAACGATAGTCGAAGACATATCCATGCTTGATCCGGCGAGTCACTAAAAAGAAGAAAACTTCGACACTTACATATATGTAAACAATATGACCGGCAAGAATTACAGGTCGACGTGAGTTATTTTGATTCTATATTATATTAATAGGACACGGTTATTACTTTCTTCTCTTTCAGAACTTTCTATTTCTTCTGATGCGATTACGAACCTATATATATATATATATAAATATATATATATATATATATATTTATATATATATATACATACATATATGTATATATATATATATAGGTTTGTAATCTCATCAGAAAAACATTCTTATATATATATATATACATATATATAAATATATATATATATATATATATATATATATATATATATATATATTATATAGTGTCAGGCTATATATAATGCATATATAATAGAATTTGAAGATAAAACGTATAATCGAACAGGAAAAGCAACAATAGAAATCCAATTTTGTCTGCGCCTTCGAAAACCTTATATGCTCTCTTCAGTCAGTCTCACGGCATCCGATAATGTTGCAATCATAAATATGTGACTCAAGCATGATTGCAAATTGATACCGGAAAAACTTTGTTTCGTCCATCTCAGTCGTAAAGCCAGGCTACATTTATATTTTCGCACGAAACGATAAGCGCACAATAAATTATTGTTTCGAAACTCTATTATGTTGAAGGTAGCAACCTGATAAATCCGAGTGTAGTTCCGGTCTGCACCAAAGAAAAATTCACGTAGAATGTAGTCCCTTTTCGCCCGGTCTGTTCTGTATGTAACTAATTTTGTTTCTTGAATTAATATAATTAGGAGAATATCGCAGACATCCGTGCTATTAACAAAATCATTTTACTCATCAGAAATGAATTAATGCATCCTCCTCTTTTTATGTGTATTAAACTATTCTCACTATTGTTTTAACTTTTGATTGTTACTCTTACTACCTTTCACTGATGTAAATTTCGCCCTTAGTCAGGTGCATATTGCCGAACTCGGGAATCTTTCTCTCGAAAGGAATTCTTAACGAGACCGTCCATTCTAAGTACGGATTAGATTTCCCTAGTTCCATCATCTTTGATTGAGCAGAAGTCTTAAGTCATTAGTACCTTTCCATACATATTTTGGAATTACTGATAATCAAAAAGATTGATACCAGTGAACAATCCTAGAAAAAATTAAGTAATATTTTTTGCTACGGAAACATAATTTGAATAAAAAAATAAATTCTTTGCTACTAATGAATGAAATCCTTATATTGTAAATCATTTCGATTCCTCAACAGTTATTCATGGTTTATTATTTTTAAATACTCCAATAAAAGATATCACTTACGTGAAAAATTGGAAAGTTTTGGCGCAACATTATTATTGACGATATTTATTGCACTGTCACACAACTGTTGAAAAAGAAGTTAAAGACATTTTTTAAATGAACAACACATGAAGTATTGTAAGATGATTTGGGTGTAGAGAATCTGAGAAAATGTGCATATTTTATTTTGTATTTACACTAAACAAATGAATTAACCCACTTTGCTTCCTGACTTAAACATTAAAAACAATATTAATACACAAGTAATATGTCAATTCAATTTATATTTCCTAAATAGTGAACACTAAACTAACAAGTTACTTGTGAAATAAGATTTTATTTGAATTTACAAGCACAAAATACCTCGTGACACGAGAAGAGGTCTCGGTGTAAGTCTCAGGAATTTGGAAACACAGCTGATAGTCGCAATTAGTCACAAAGTAAAACGTATTTACTTTAGTAGAGTCTTGTGTGACATTGCTTTAAACTAGTGTAAGCCATTCGGAAAAATTGCGACAAGTATGATTTTCGTGAAAGTTGAACAATACCAATTAATGAGTATTCTCCAAATTATAAGTTTAATTTGACAAATTTAAAAAAAAGAAATGTTGCAATTACACCTCTTGCAAAATTAAATATATCAGATTTTCAATGGATTGCATCCACAATCCTTAGAAATCAAATAGGCAATATTGTCTGATGTTCAATTATTTCTCATCAATATTGCCTTCATATTTTTTACTTTTTGTATAAGAAAATAATGTATAGGATCTTAATTCAAATTCGAACAAGTATTCTAGACACCTGGTTTAATTAGTAATCGCACGAAAGACCAGGACACAAAATGTTTAAAACAACAACAACAACAACAACAATAATAATAATAATAATAATAATAATAATAATAATAATAATAATAATAATAATAATAATAATAATAATAATAATAATAATAACAAAGACTTTCGCTGGCGAAGATTACTATTGACCGTAACCAATTGTTCAGTCTTTTTGAAATTTTCATCTCTATTTGGTGCACTTTAAAAACATTATCTTTCATCTAGCAATTAATGATATAGATATACAATTGTCAATGATTTTCTTAAAAAGTGAAACAGAATGTTCATTACACAAAATAAATTCAAGGTAATTTTTTTTATTCAATTTAAATTAAAGTTTTATACCTTACCTTGTAAAATTTATAAAAGTGCACTTTGAAGATAAATAAATTTCAAATTGATTCTTGTACCTTTATTTTTAAAGCCTATAGTAAAAACATTTTGTTTGACAATTTTCATTCCTTGGATGAAATGATTTTATAACTTGTAAAATTATATCTTGATTGTGATTTAATATAAAAGTAGCTCAAAGCTCTTACACGGTTTTAATGGTGTGTGGGCGATTAATACGATGAAGATGCTGGATAAAAGGAAAAGGTGCACATCTATATATATTTTTAATTTCATTTTAATGCAGTCGAAGATTTAGAAATCAAGGGGTCTCGGTCTATAGGGATTACATTGAATTTGTATACAAATTACACAGATAATCGAATATTCGATTAATATCCTTTTACATCTCAAATACTGGGTTAGGAATTAAGTCAGGAACATAATGTGGCTCTCTTTAATTGACTATTGTACGTGTGTTATAGTTTATCATTCTTGTAATCGTCGTCCTAATGGATTTTAGGACAAAACTTCATAGTATCTGGTGGATTACTCAGCTTCGTGTTGCAACTTTTAGTAACATCATTTAAAAAAGATGCACCATTCCTCGTAAAAGCTAGTGTGGGTAAACCATGTCGACGATATATGATGAAGGTTTCAAATACCATCTAATTTTTAATAGTCTATCAGGGTTTACGTCTAGCGAAAAGTAAGTACATGTAAGCTTCTCCTGAAAAAGCTCTGTAGATACAGGCCTCAGCCACTCGAAGTTAACATATACTATTGCAAGACACGTCGTTTTAAAACAAGTTTTTAGACAAAACTGAAAACCATCTCATTATATATGCATCTATTACAGTAAATGCATAAATAGATTATTTATTGGTTAGAACAAAGTCGAATAAAACTAATTGTTTAGAAGAATGGAGATACCTATTCCACTTCAAAGTATTTAATGAATAAATACATGAATGATTCGGGTAAAATTCTATATTGATTTCATATAAGTCAGAGGATGAAATATTCTTAGAGAAGCATTTGTTTTTTTCATGCTTAGAGTCAGCATTATAAAGGAGTAGCTTTTGCTATCTTTAGGAAACAAGCAAGCGGGACGCTAAGTTACACACATGTATTTGTGTACCGATTCTTATCTAAAGCGATTAAAGAAAATATTTTATAACATTTTATCTCTTTTGACTGTTTTCTGGTTTAACTTTTCAGACATAAAATAATAAAAACAAATGCGAATAATAATAACTATCACATCCTAAATGAAATAATTCTTGTAACAAAATGGATTCAAAGTTATAAACTTTAAGTCTGTCCGAATCGTTTACCACTAAATCAGCGTAATTTTCCCAAAGAAATTTGGTGAGAGATAAAAAAATAACTATTTTACAATTTTTAATGAGACAACCGACCTCGCATTTTCATCAGCAAGACATCAACACAACTTCAGCAAGTCCACTAGCCAACCGATCCCAAAATCCAAACACCGACCCATCATTGTTGAGATGCAACCAGTAGTTGGATCTATGCCTACTAAACCTATGGCCAGATTCAACTATCGGAGGGCTAACTGGGATGGTTTCACGGACAACTTAGAGAATACAATTAATGATGTACCCCCGTATCATCAGGATATGAAGCCTTCCAAGCTCTTGTGTGGCACATTGCCAAGAAGAACATCCCAAGAGGATGTAGGAAGGAATACATAACTGGCTTGGATGAGACAAGTTAGACCATCTATGAAAATTATGTACAAGCATATAACAGAGACCCATTCGAAGAACTTACCACTGAGCTGAGCTACAAACTGTTGGCCTCTCTATCTGCAGCCCGTAAGGAGCGATGGATGGAGACCGTTGCAGATCTAGACATGACCCACAATAGCAAAAATGCATGGAAAACAATAAAGAAGCTAAACAGCGATAAAAAACCGGACACTACAGCAGCAGCAGTCTCACTCAACCAAGTTACTCACCAACTACTTATAAATGGGAAACCACTGCACAGAGAACGAGGTTACGTTAAACAGATGAAAGAGAAGATGGGCGAAGTCCACAAAGAGTCTGATGACATGTTCCCTCCATTTACTGAGGAGGAATTGAAGACTGGAATTAAACATCTCAAGTCTAGAAAGGCATCAGGACTCGATGGTATCTCAACAGAGATGATCCAGAATTTTTGGCCAAGATCTCGTGAATGGATCCTATCACTGTTCGTCTCCTGTGCTGCTGGATACAATATTCCCAAGATCTGGCGACGGGCAAAATTATAGCTCTTCTTAAAACAGGGAAAGATCCCCAACTACCATCTAGCTATCGCCCTATATCCTTGTTGTGTGTACTGTACAAGTTGTATGAACGCCTCATTCTGGCCAGGATATCACTAATAGTTGAAGACCAGTCTGGGTTCAGGGAGGGGCGTTCATGTGTTAGTCAGGTTCTGAACTTGACCCAGTACATAGAGGATGGGTATGAAAGAAAAAAATCACAGGGGCTGTATTTATCGACCTCACGGCAGCCTATGACACCATCAACCACCGAGCACTTCTGCTGAAAGTTGGTCAGACCTTGAAGAACAGAAAAATGGTTTCCATTATAGAATCTCTTCTCTGGAATCGAAGATTCTTTGTCGAAATGGATGGTAGGTAGATTCGCTGGAGGTCGCAGAAGAATGGTCTGCCCTAGGGTTCTGTCTGTGCGCTGACACAAGACGAGAGCTTTTAAGCAATTGAGAAAAGAATCTCCAGTGCCTCCTACTATAAGAAATGTTCCTCAATCCCAATCCTGGGAAAACGAAAGTTTGTAGTTTCCACCTTAACAACCACATAGCCAATAGGAAGCTGAAGATCCAATGGGAAGGTAAGGAGCTAGTAAATGAACCATACCCAGTCTACCTTGGCATCACACTGGACCCAACTCTCTCCTTCAAGACACACATAGACAAGCTCCGAAAGAAGATCGCGCCTCGAATTAAATTAGTCAACATACTGGCTAACTCGAGTTGGGGAGCAGACCCATACATGCTAAGGACAACATCATTATCCCTATGTAAAATACACGGCTGAATATGGCGCTGCAGTATGGTCTCGCTCAGCCCATGCTCAACGCATTGACGCAGATTTCCACAAAGCTTGCCGGATCATAACCGGAAACTTAAAAAGCACACCTCTACCAGCCCTATACCGATTAAGTGGCATACCACCACCTAAAGTCCGCCGGGATATAATTGCGAGAGTTGAGCGTAGAAAACAACTCGAAGACCCCAGACCCCCTCTCTATGGCTACTCGGAGGTGACTAGACGACTTGTGTCCCGGCGAGATTTGCCACAGTGGAGGAACTACCGGACACTCCTACATCCTCTTACCGGCTGTAGATGTGGAGAGAGGTAGACCATCAGTCTACAAATATAGCACTGCCAGAGCTCAGTGAAACCTTACCACCTGGCACACACCTGTCCCGTTCGGAGTGGGTCACGCTGAATAGGGCAAGGGCAAAAGTTGCAAAAACTGGCGACAACCTCCTCATGTGGGGTTACTCTACAACTGCTGAATGCCCCTGTGGTGCCCAAGTTCAGACAACCGAGCACATGTTAACATCTTGCCCACTGGGGCCCAACTGCACGGACGAAGACCTCAGTGTTGGTAATGAAACCGCGCGCCGCTGGTTGAAGACATGGAGCGACAAAATATGAATAAATGAATGATACAACACACATCGTGTATGCATTTAACACATGTCTAATTAAATCAATGCCCATATCAAGGGCATCCAAATTTGTTACGGCATTTAACATTTTTTGCCAGTAAATAGTTGTTCAAATGACAGAATTTAGGCTCACATATAACCGGCAAAAAATACAATCACTACACTCACGTAAATCACTACACTCACGTAAAATACACGCAAATGTTATAGTCTCATAACAAAAATATATTTTAGTTAACAACTTTAATAAAAAAACAACGATAGAGGACCATTGTAATTGTATTTATGCAGCACTGTTAACCAATTTCTTAAACATGTGTGTGTCTAAAGTCGGAACAATTATTTTTTTCTCTTCAGTTTTTAAGCGTATTGATAGAGATTGGTAACATAATTTAATCCATTTATCCGATACACTTATCCCTACCGATAAAATAAAGGTGAGTTCCTATCGCAGTGTCTGCATTCGCGCTGGACAACCGTAAGTCGAAAACTTAATACTGAACATCTCAACTATTAAATAATAATGTACTTTGCGTGTGTACGTGAGTGTGAGAGTTCTTTCTCTATGGACTCGAAAACATTTGGGTCGATTTTAAAAATAAATTTCGCGGAAAGATATTCATGTAGCTTGTGGTGCTTTAATATAGAGTTTGTATCGAGTAATGATCATCGAAAAAATCCGATGAAAAGGAGAACAGACGATTTGGACCAAAGTTGAACTTACACAGTAAAACATACCAAGTGCATTTTGGAAGTTTTACAACCCCTCAAACCGATGAGCTCGATATATACATTCTAAAGTAAGTCCTTTAGATGATCAGATCGCGTTCAAATTAATGTTTGTGTTTAACGCACAATATCACCATGATACATTGGTTTTGCGATTTTTAACTTAAATTAAGCCATTACCACCGCACACGCAGTAAGGCCAGACCTCTAAAATCAAAGTAGGTGCTTAGCTATGATATGTGCGCATCTGAAATGAATTCTTCTCCTTAGATCACAATTGAAGCATGATAATTGATTTTGTCCCCACCGAGAGCGGGTAATCACTCGATTTGATTGAAAAACGGGCAGTTTCCAAAGTTCTGATTACAATAAAAACATGGAAGTGTGAAACATTCATTGATCCTCATCCCATTCTGGATAACATCGGGTCTCCCTGCTAGTAATGTAATAGTTTACTCTAGAAGCAGGAACATTCTTAAGTTAATATAGTTCAATAAACGCATAGAAACGGGTCAATATATTATATATATATATACACTTGTGCCCGATATTATTCATACCCCTCGGATCTTTGAGATTTCTATAAGAATATTGCTCAAACCAGAAGGTAGACAATATTAAAGGGATTTCAAACAATAAACCAAGCATAAGCATTTAATTTAAACTCAACAAATAAATAAATTATGCAAGTTTGAAACATTATACAAAGAAAAACAATAATGGCACTAGTTCAAAATTATTCCTACCTCTCTTACTAATAGTCAATAGCATGCCCTTTATTCTTAATAACTGCCTGTAACCGTTTGGGATATTTATCAACAAGGTTTTTACAAGTATCAACACTGATTTTTGACCATTCTTCAATGCATTAGTTCTCCAAATCCCTCAAATTTCTAGGTTTCCGCTTTTTAACCTCAGTTTTCAATATGTGACAGAGGTTTTCGATAGGGTTCAGGTCGGGACTCTTGCTAGGCCATTCCAAAACATTAATTTGATTATCCTCAAACCATTTCTTGACTATTTTGGCAGTATGTTTTGGATCATTATCCTGTTGAAGGACCCAGTTTGGTCCTAAATGGAGCTTCTCCGCATCCTGTCTAATGTTTTTCTGGAGTATCTCCAAATATTGCTCCTTCTTCATGGTTCCATCTATATTGACCAAACTACCTGGACCACTAGCCGAAAAGGAGCCCCAAAACATTAGGCTACCACCACCATGTTTCACCGTGGGTATGGTGTTCTTTGGGTTGTAAGCTTCTCCTTTCTTCCTTCAAACGTAAGAAGCATCCATATGGCCAAACAATTACATTTTTGTTTCGTCAGTCCACAAAATACTTGAGAAAACGGACTCTGGAGAATTCACATGGGTCCTAGCAAACTTTAGACGTGCTGCAAGGTGTTTTCCGGTGTGCAATGGAGTCCTTCTTGGTCTTCTTCCTTTCAGACCATTTTCACGCAGAGTCCTTTGCAATGTTTGCCTTGATATTTTTATGCCAGAAGACTCCAGATTTTCTAAAATGTCCTTATTAGTGGTGGTTGGATTTGCATTAACACTTCTTACAATATTCCTGGTGGCTCTAGCAGACAGTTTCCTTTTCCATCCTCTACCAATCAAGTTGTTTGTTGTGTGGTGGCTCTGGAATTTTTTGATGATGCTCTGTACTGTTGCTGTAGGGACCTCAAATTTCTTGGAAATTGACTTGTAACCTAAACCATCCTTATGTGAATTCACAATTTTAGTCCTAAGATCATTACTAAGCTCTTTTTTCTTCCTCATTCTAATAA
Organism: Euprymna scolopes; assembly: GCF_053919585.1. Taxonomy (NCBI): domain Eukaryota; kingdom Metazoa; phylum Mollusca; class Cephalopoda; order Sepiida; family Sepiolidae; genus Euprymna; species Euprymna scolopes. The sequence continues at coordinate 66,237,316 of NC_136486.1, read as the reverse complement.
TTGTTATTCTTTTATTGGTTTTCAGTTGATATCATTTTAATTTCTGAAAAATGCAAAAAACGAAATGAAATTAATCAAAGGTTGTATAAAAGCATTCAAAATAAGAATCAAACAGAAAACAAACAGTCAGAAACTCGATTAATACTGAAAAAATAAGGGGGTATGATTATTTTTGAACATTGCAGATTTTATAAATAGCTGTATATTTCTTTTATTACAAGTATCCCGAGATTTTAAAATGACGAAAATGATCAGAAGAGGTTTATTAAGAATATGTATCAATATGGACGTAAACAATAAATTCTTACAAAAGTTACACCTAATAAACTCAATTTTCAAGGGGGGTATGAATAATATCGGGCACAAGTGTATATATATATATATATATATATATATATATATATATATATATATATATATATATATATATATAAGCTTTTGAAAATAATATAAGAACAAACCAGAAAGTCCCTTTCCAACAACAAACTACATTAGCAGTAAATCGTTGGTTATCAACAGATACAAAAACTAATCAAAGGAACACGTTAGATCAAGTACTCGGATTTATATGGGTAAAAAAAGTCTGTCACTAATTGTTTTCCATCCGTCTTATTACGTTTAGTCTTCGGTGTTAGATCTGCATTCTCCTTGTTACGAAGGACGGTTTGCCTGCCATCAAGCAAATTAATGATATTTATGCATTTAATTGCCACTGCATTGCTGGCTATATTGGTCGAACCTCCTTGAACTTGGCGCACGTGTTATCACATGCCTGAAGAAAATAGACTATGAAAGCAACATGGTGTTCGCCCTTCTTCTGCGTTGGGGTCTGCCAGCATCTAATTGGAAGTCCAACTTGTGTCAATGAATATAAATCGCATTGTTTTAGAATTTTTCACTGGGCAAACTCTCAATATTATTTGAAGGCTTTGAAGTCAGTCTCAATACTTTTACCCAAGCCGTCGCTTTCCGACGCATTGAACATGCTCGGTGATATATCTTAATCGTTCTCATGCCCCATCATACACCCCTTACATATTTTCAAATAAAGTATATCTCTTCATGGAAAAACACTGATTTCTTAGTTTATTTGATCGCATATTTGTATGTACTTGTACTTTACTCGGATATGTCATATCGTTCTTCAGATAAGATCGTGTGGTCAGGAAAACGTACATATCGTTTTGGGGGCTTTCCTGTCAACGGGTTTTTCACGTATTGGCTCCTATCACTGATGTAAAGTTCTATCAACTGAATCACAATTGAATGAACTGGTCAATACAAGAAAATGACCTTATATAATTAAACAAATCCTGTGACAATATACGGTTTTGAACTTGTCGTTAAACTGTCTAAAAACTGCGTTAAAACATTCATTAAGTTAAGACGCGCTTACATCCAAATAGAAAGAAATAATATTAATTATAATAATAGAAGCAATAATAATAATAATAATAATAATAATAATAACAACAACAACAATCATGATATTATTATTATTAATAATAATAATAATAATATATATGTATATATATATATAGATTCATATAAATTTATAATAAAAATAAATTAATTAATGAAATGATTAAATGAATGAATAAATAAATTAACGCACAGAGATAACTACACTGTCGACACTTTCTACGGTATTCATTTTGCCCTAAGCAACGTTGAGAATATTCAGTTATCTCCATGAGGCATTTACTAGCTGGTCCTCTTCCTGACCTCTACTTCCAATCTGGCGTAAAAATCAGTATAGGGAGCCTGCAGGAAAGCCTCTAGTTTAATCTCACCAGCTCGAAGAAATGCAACGCAATATTCTGGGGCCAGCTCCTTTTTTTATATCACCCTGTTTCTGTATCGTGTATTGATGTTTTTCTACCCGGATTTCATGAGGTATTGTAAATGTAATTAAAATATTTATTTTCTTGTGACGGCTTATTACTTGTGCGAGGGCCAGTTATATGAATTGTATCTGAATTGAACTACTCAATACAATAAAAATAACGCTTAATAATTAAACGTTCCTGTTATAGGGCATGGCCTAACACGTGAAATTTACATGTTCAAAGCTAACATATTCGTTAACAAAAGACCTTATCTAAAAATATTTAAAACTAAATAAAGAAAGAAAATAATGATCGTGATAAATAATAAAATAAATAAAAAAGTGAAATCAAACAAATAAAAATACATTTCAAATTTTAAAAATGCATAAATAAATGAATAAAACCATTAAATAAACGTACTACCACAGATAACTGCTCTGTGGATGCTTGCTATTCCATTTGACCAGTGACACATTGACTATTGTTCGGTTATTCTAGATGAAGCGTTTACTAGCTGCGATTTTTAAGCCATTATTTCAAAGCTGGCTTCTAAGTAAGTATAGCGAGCCTCCAAGTAAACCTTTTACTCTTATTTCATCGGCTCGAAAGATTGTAACGTAGACTTCATATGTAAGCTCTTTATAAGATTATCATATTTCTCACTCTTGTATTGATGTTGTTTCTCTACCCGGAACTCATAACGTGCTGTCAACTCTATTAAGCTTAATCGTTTCCTTGATCCTGGCGAGACAAAAATGGCTGGCCGTTGCTTTTTTTCTCTTATAATTTTTGGGTAATTAATTTGCCGGTCAAGGTGGTCTGCGGTGACTATCCAATCATCATGGAATGCAAGGATAGTTTTGCTATGTACTAGTAATGAACCAATTAAATGTTTTGATTTGATCCACATTTTTTCTCTGTAAGCAAAAAACATGTGGCATACGTTAGCTGATCTGGGCTTCGTGTGGTTAATTATTCTTGTCATCAGTTCTTCCAGTACCATATTATGCCGCCATATATATAGGCAATTAGCAAGGCCCACTCTGCAGTAACTAAGCACATGTTTCATAGTCTGTGGTTTTTCGTTTGCATAAAGGGCAGATTGAATCATTTCTCTTCTTACATTTGGAAAGGTTTGTCATTGACAGGAGCAGGTCTTAAGTTGAGAATATAGTTAAACTCTACTTTAGCGCCGATATATATCAAATGACATATCACGTAATGTTTATTTGCATAGCTTCTTCCCAGTTTGGTCAGTGTCTACAACTAATATCAGGTCGTAAGGAGGGAATAAGAACAATTTGAAACCCTTCTTCTCTACGGCTTGTTTGCGTATCGCCATCAGGTATGTGAGGTCGGATTATCTAAATTGCATTGTAATGAATTGCTTCATACAATAAAAATAACGTTTTATCAGTAAGCAGATCCTCTTACGAGTAATGGCTTTCGCGTGTTGATTAAATGTTTGAATGCAAAACATTCGTTAAGGCGCGCTCACATCGAAAAGAAAAGAAATAATAATAATAATAATAATAATAATAATAATAATAATAAAATAATAATAATAATAATAAATATATATATAAATAAATATATATACATATATATATATATATATACGTTAAGTATCATTCTTACACATTCGATCTAAATATATTGCATCATTTTGATTCTCATAAATGTTTAACTATTATGCTGAGTAAGAGATTAAACAACTATTAAAACAGTGTATATTACTTAACTGGTGACATAACACTATGGATTAAAACCAGTGCAACTCTGAAATATCTAATTTTTATAGAATTATTTGTGCCAATTTCGCTCATTAAACTAATAAAATATTCGGAAAACAGTAGAAATTTGTAAAAATATTGATTAATTGATATCTTCCTTTTATTGTTGAGTACCCAGAAAAAATCAGTTATCTGAATTTTAACAAGGAGGCACTCAACCGTTTTATTCCATTTTAAAAAAATTATATTGAACAAAATATATTCCAGATTAAAACCTACATCTACCGGGTGCAATTCAACACCCATAAGGCTTGTTTTTATAGTTGTGTGGTGTGTCTTTTGGAGACAAATATGTCAATATATACACATAACTAATTTTATGTATATTAGGTTGTTGTCAATAATAATTACACGGCTGACGCGAATGCAATGTTGTTAAAATATAATTTTCATGAATGGTGTAAATCAAATACAATTTGGATCAACATAACAATGTATTAGTTTAGCGTCACCTGTCCTGAATAAATCGCTATTTGGAAATAACATCCAAAAATAAAAAAAGATAACCTTATCACCAGATTAAAATCTGGGGATATAGCGAATGTTCAGTAATACTCGTTGGAAATGTTAGTTACAAAAAAAAGGTGTAATTGTTTTCTTTCCCTAAAGCTTCTGCTGTTTAATATCATTATTTTGGTGTAGGAAATACAAACAGAATTTATCATAATAACAGATCAAGTAATCAGAAATTCATGCCATGTTTTATTTGTCATATTCTAATATTTCTCTCGGTATTTCTTGTCCCAATTGTTCAGCCTTTACAATCTAACATCTTCAAATAGCAAAAAATCAACCGAGAATATCCGTGTGTGAATTTCATAGAGGTAAATATGTGGGTCTCAGTTTTCTCTATAAGTGTGTAATAATAAATTAATAAATGCTCATTAGAAAATATGCACTTACCTTCTTTTTAATGAGCTTGTCTATTTTGCTACGGAATAATCGAAGGATGATTTTCAGAATAATATTGCTGGAAGAGACACGTATATTGGCATTGATGTTACAATTACCTGCTTTCAACGACAGTCCTCCATTAGATGTCTTGGCTGAAATAATAAAATTTAAATCTTATAGTAAATAATTGAGAATATTTCTCTTTCTTCTTTTCGTCTTTATTCTTCATATCCCTTTCAACTAACTAGCAAATTCCGTGTATTATTTCTGTTTCTGCAGTGCGTTAAAACTGAAAAAAATATGATCTGACATGGGTTTTTCCTTTTTGTTACCAATCATATCTGATCTCCCTTTTTGGGTGTGATAATCTTTTTATACATCAATATCTCATGGGATTTTTTGGATAATCTGTTTATACATCAATATCTCATAGGATCTTTTGATAATCGTTTTATACATCAATATCTCATAGGATTTTGTGATTTCGGATTTCGATTTATTTTTTATAGCTTTAGTCTTTGTAGAGTCGATTCAGTTGTTTATATTGTTTCAAGCGTATTGTCTTTCGCAACCATGGCAATATTTATGCTTATACTATTTTCTGGTTACTTGGTTGTATTTACTTTTCATGTAATGTACTGTTTTATTTCTTTAGCTTACATAGTCTGCATTCGCTGTTTTCTTGTGTTCTTTAAATATTTGCTTTGATATAGTTCATTCTAATCATGCTGTCTTGTGCGGTTGCTATTATTTTCTCTGTTAAGGTGTTTATTCGTAACCATATCAAAAATATTACATTGAGTCTCCTCTGTTGGCCCTATTATGAAACATCAATTTAGCAAATTGTCTTCCGATTTTTTTCTCTCCTCTGTTCTCTGTCTTGTTAATACCAGAGTGTCTCTTGCCACGGTTTTTATTCTTTCAATGTTCTGCATCATGTATATTTCTAATTATTTCTGGCAATTCTCGCTGGCAATAATAATTCGCCTTTACTGAAATTTGGGTGGCATGAAACCTCAATGTCGCAGTCATTTTTGCACAAATGTTGGCCTGATTATTTCTCTGCAGTTTTTCTTCAATATTTGACCACCAGACTTGAATACTTCGGCTGTGATGGCGTCGGAGCCAGGTGTCTTGCCAATCGACATCTGCCAGATAGCTGTTACAACCTCCTCCTCTGTGGGTGGTGCGTCGAGGACATGGTTGATTGGCACTTTCATTTGTCTTAGTGAAGAGTGAACCATCGGCACCGAGCAGAGGAGATGTGCCTGATGACACACTTCAAGGACTCGTAGAAACGTTTCATGTCGTGCCTATCGACGTAATCTTGAATCTCGTCGGCTTTGTTACTGAGCTAGGTATCTTGCATGATGCGCAGTTTTTTCTGGACTTCACGTCGCTTACCACAGTAAACGTCTTTCAAGTAACTTATCGAGGCAAGAAAATAGAGAATATATTTAAAACAAAATGTAAGAAATGTGTTAGGGTAAAAAGGCACTCGCATAACTAATGCACGCATACACACGCGCACACGATAACTATATATATATATATATATATATATATATATATATATACGCACACACACACACACATATATATATATATATATAGATTAGATAAGTCACAGATTGGAGATCAAGTGAATTATACTGTATGATATCGCATAGAGGTAATACTTTCAGAATGATCGTAGCCAAAATGATTAGCTCAATATTAAAAAATAGAGTAATACATAATTTTAATGAGTACAGTTAATTCTTTAAATCAAATATGCAAACATATATTTAACTTAAGAATTTGTTGTTTGAAAGTAGGAGTATGAATAGAAAAAAATCTTTTTTTAATTAATCCATGGATTATCAATTATATAGCTCATATTTTCAGAGGAAATTAAATGCAATTAGCAAAATGTTCAGCAAGTATTTTGTTTTCAGCACATATATTGAAAATGTTATTTGAATGGTGAATAATAGTCATGGGAAAAAGGAGTCCATTTATCAGAATGAGTTCAATATTTTCCAGGATATTACTGCCAGGTTGGAGGATTAGTAACCCAAAGTAATAATCAGTAATCCAATATATCAAGAACGTTTGTTCCATACTTTTATTTCGAATGGCATACGAAATAGTCGTCCTCGTCAGCGATATAAATACCCGTTAGTAGAAGAAATGAAGAATCCTTGCGGGGGCAGAAATAGTGCATCAAATATTGAATAAATGTTCCATTCCATTGCACATATTTCCGTCGATGATGAAAAACGTTCATGGCTGTGTAAATTCCCAAACCCTTATACGTTGAGTAACGTTTGAATGTTTTGTGTACGAGCGTCCTTGAATTTAGCAGATCTTGGATCGGTAAATATTCGGAAAAATTCTTTTTCCAGTCCGATAGCCACAAGTATGAGTCTAATATGAGCCGATTTTCTGATCGTTTTACTTGACGAGAACAAAGCAAGAAGCTAGTTTAAGGAGAAAAGGAAAATAGGGAATAAGAGAAAAGAGATGAGGAGGCGAGAGGGAAGGCTAGACTGTGCATGCTGACATCGTATATATTAGAGTTATATCATGTCGGTACATAAATGAGGGGGGAATAGAGATACGTAACAATCTAGGAGTTTGAATTACTTGGCAGACATATTATTTAAGTGAGTTAAAAAGGTGTGTATAATTATGAAATGGATAAGTGCACACGAGCGGAATGAAGAACGTTACTTATAAATATGTTCTGCTATTGGTTGGATTAGAGTGGATGTCGGTCGGTTTAATTACTATCAAGACCAACCTACTTTCGTCCACGTGTTCATAGTGCGATTGGTAAAGGGGCAACATCGTTATCTAAAGATCTAAGGTTCATTTATCGTATATGTTTTTTGCACGATTTTTAAACATTTGATATTGAAACAATGTTATTTATACCATTTTTTTTTGTTTTTCATTGTGTTTTTTTGTTTTTTGTTCCCTTTTTATCCTTTTTGTTTATCCTATTGTTTTAGAGAAGTTTTACGCCCGTTAGCTCTGTTTTTTTTGTTTCGTTTTTTTCCGATTTTTAAACAAGTTTGACCAGGGTTATTAAATCGCTTATTCTTTACGTTCCCCCTACATACCAACCTCCAAACACCCGAGCAAAGCAATCCTTTTATTATTGGATTTTTGTTTATCCGCTTTTTTTAAAAAGAAGTGTTACGTTCGTTTCCTATTTGTTTTACCTTCGTTTGCTGTTTTTTTGTTTTTCCAATTTTTTAAGAAGTTGTTTAACCGCCCCCCATACACATACACACCTCCAAACACGCGGGAAACGCCGAGTACCCCCGCTAGTATATATATATATATATATATATATATATATATATATATATATATATATATATATATATATACGCATATTGTTATTGCTACTTTAAGTAAGGTGACTTAAATAATTGAACTGGCTATACTTGAATTTTTTCCTGTCTCTGCATAACAAGATTAGCTCATTTTTGGCGTTTATTCAGAGTGTGTTATGACTGCAACAGATTCTGAAATGCAAAGAATACAGAATTTGGATCTTGGTGTGTCGGAGTTTGATTTTTCAATATATTCTATATTCGCGAGTACGGAATTTTCCTACGTGAGAAGTTTTTTAATTAGAGATTTTAGGGAGGTGCCTTTATTGCTATTTGCAGTCTCATTATTTAAGGAACTGACATGGTTGTTTTTTTTTTCAGTTTTATTAGATTTGCCGTTGTGCCGATATGTGTGGGATTTATCATTCGCTTTTATGGTAGTTATATAGTTTATATTTCTATTCTGGGTATGAGATACGTTTGTAGAGGGGGAAGGGATAACAAGGTCTGTGCCGTTTTCAAGAGGGGATTAATGTGTACCTTGTGTTAGGAGGTATTGCGTGGAGGTTGTTTGAGTTCTCTAGTGTTGTTGTGTCTGTGGTTAATGTATTTTGACTGGAGTTGTTGAGGAGTCTATTAATTACATTTGCTGTTGTTATTTGGAGTTCAGTGACTGTGTATGAGTATGCAATCATTTCTTACAGAGCACAATTGTTTTTATGACAATTACAGTTTTAAGTGGATGGTATCTGCAGGGGATGCGTCTCGGATTTTCTTATCTTTCATTTCAGTTATTTCAGGTTATTATCGTTTGTGCTAGACTAGACATAGTAGAGTAATATATTTTATTGAGTTTTAGTGCCGTACCGATGCGACAGTGCTGTTCAATTATTTTTTAAAAATCCTTTGGTATGTTGGTTTTAACATTGGAACTATATGTCGGGTTGAACAAAATGGATGTGTACGCTTTTATTTATTTCTATTATTTTTATTTGGAGTGTTATTGGATTTAGTCCTAGTATAGGTGTAATTTGATTTGGGGTTATGCTTGTTCGAAAAATCACGATAGCATTATTAATTTTTATTTGTGTCATGCTATGTGTGATTACATATTTGTAATTGTTGTTTCTTATTAATTTCCCTTGTATTCAATCTTATATGTGCAACCTGAGTTGCGTAAGCGTAAGATATTATAATAAAGGGTGCTACTTTGCCAAATATTTTATTGTCGGCTGATAGACGTGATATCCTAATAATAGATCTTGGATGACTCCATTGCTTATGTACATAGAATAGGCGCATATTATGCTTATGGTAAGTGGAGTAGTTTTCTGACGTTTAATTCAAGAATATATCTAGGAAGTGGTATGTATTCTTATTGGGATCAACTTCAATTGAAAGGTCATAGTTTCTATATAAATCATGTAATTTCTTTATGATGCTATTGTATTGCCTGGGTCCATCCGTTGTGATGAAAGGAGCATCATCCCTATATAGGCCTCCCTGCCAGCTTTGGAATCTTGTGCTGAGCTACTTTAATAAGTAAAGGCCAACTAGGTCGGTAATTTTTGCAGAGTTAGCCGATCCCAGCAGGATGTCAAAATATTTGGGGGTACATTTTCTGGCCCAATACTTTCCATCAAACTTAATCAGAGAGTGCCTTGCCAGAAGAATCAGTATTCTTTATAAATCTTTGAGATTGGAATTATTTTTAGCGAAAATCAGAGCGTTATGGAGAACTATTTGAGATATAGATTGGTAATAATTACAAATATCAAAAGTTATAAAGTTGAATCTTTTTTTATTTCGAGCTAAAGTAACGTATTTATTTATTTTATATATCCTGTCTAATTCATTTTTATGAACAGTTTTGTAAGATTTATTTAATTCTTTATATATAAGCTTCCTATAAGTGGGGGTATTCGCTCTTGAGGTGGTGTTTTCTTTTATCTGCGGGGGCAAGAGGTGTGGGTTTTTCTTAACCTTCTGTGTAATGTTTTTTATTTATCGGATGTTTCCGCTTTTTTAATTTAATTCGCTTAACAAGGTTCAGCATAAGTTTTCGAATTCCTGTAAGTGAGGTTTAAATCTCGAGCGAAAGGCTACTTTTAATCCATATAATTTCGCGGTTATTCTTTCAATATTGAAAATCCATGGATGACAGAAATACACATACTGTTTCTCTTTATATTCCCTGATTTAAGCAATAAATTCTTAACTTAGATATATGTGCATATATTATGATTTACAGTATTGAATTCTAATCATTAAACTATAATATAATATATGTATATATATATATATATATATATATATATATATATATATATATATATATATATATATCAGAGAGGCGGTAGCACTCTCTATATAGGGATGGCCCGTACACGCCTATATACGCCTACAAAACAAAACTATCCAAATCTCAACTAAAATTAACTTATAAGTTTCAAAAAGCACATATTCTTACAGAGAATCGTCTTACGAATCCAACGAGTGTCAGAACGTCGGTTAAAATGTCAAAAGAGAGCAAAAAAAAAGGGTACAAAAATGGCCAATTGTTCTTCGTTCTTCTTTCTTCTTCTGCTTTCTTCTTTCTTTTGAGACGATGTATCTCGGTGTACGAACGGTCTCTGACAACAGTTCAAGCATCAATCGACTGCTCTTTACACGGAGAAGTGCAGTGACCCATCGCTTTTTAGCTAACTCCATAATTAAATAAGATTACGTGTAATAACAAGTGTTAAAAACTATATACCCAATGTAGACAGACCACTTCGAACACGGAACTTCTCTCAAAAGGGACAGCTCCAAATAATACACCGGATGCTCACAGACGTTCCAGTTTGCCAGTGGCCTATATTTCTTGGACGCTGAATATTTGAGGTGAACGTTAAGGTGTTTTCTTTAAACAGTAACCCACCAGCGTTAATGAAACCACGAAATCTTTATCTCAGTTGATCAAAATTGTTATAAGAGTAACCTATCAGCAAGTACGATGTCAAAAAAACAATGTTATAAAAACAAATAATTCTTCAGATTTTAGACTGTAAAATATGTACAAAATGTCAATGCTGTGACCAGGATTCGAACCTAGGTTAGCACGGCCACAACGTGGGGTCCTAACCTCTAGACGATCACGGCTAACACTGACGTCTGTCGCTCTTGGCAGAAAGACACATGACTACTGTCAAACTATTGAAAAATAAGGAGGAAACTTGAAATTCTCACGCATGCGCAAAAATACACTATAGCAACCATTGTTAAATGCAGCTGAATCTCTTCGCTCGCTAAGAAAAGTAGATTAGACCAGTTCTTCTAAGAACTCACCAAACGCCAAAGGAAATAAGTTAAATTAACCGCAAAAGAAACTGCAAGAAAGCCATCTTCTAAGAACTTACTGGAAGCTGACCAAAAAGAATCAAAATCCAAGCCCTAGCCACAAAAATAACTAGATATTGTGGCTACTATACACACTCTACTAATAAAAACAAGTAATTTTTCTAAAATAAACTACAATAAATTAACCAAGTAACCTGACACTGTCACTGATTAGGACTTCATATAAAGATAACAACTACACTATTGGTGTATATACCGTTCCACATTTAACTATTGGTGACGGGGAAGTATCTCAATTCTACGAGAGTTGTCTTGCTATAAGATAAGTGATATTATAGTAAGATACACATAAGTGCTATATGTTTACATTTAATAAAAAATGCCAAAGTCAGCACGTAGTAAAAAAGCTAAGAGAAATATAGACTATGAAAAAAGCAAAGTCAAGCTATTATCTGAGCAAAAAGAATACTATCAGAAAAATGCTGAAATAATAAAAATTAAGTATCATGCAAATCCTGAGGCAAAGAAGGCTGCCTCACGTGCTGACTCAAAAGCATTGTATAACAAGGATCCTGAGGGGAAAAACTGCCTCACGTGCTCTTTATAACAAAGAACCAGAAAAAAGAAGGCTGCCTCACGTGCTCTTTATGACAAAGAACCAGAAAAAAGAAGGCTGCCTCACGTGCTCTTTATAAAAAAGAACCAGAAAAAAAGAAGGCTGCCTCACGTGCTGACTCAAAAGCACTGTATAACAGGGATTCCTAGGGGAAAAAGCTGCCTCACGTGCTCTTTATAAAAAAGAACCAGAAAAAAAGAAGGCTGCATCACGTGCTGACTCAAAAGCACGGTATAACAGGGATCCCAAGGGGAAAAAAGCTGCCTCATGCACAAACTATTATAAATATAAATATCAAAAACTGCCAAATCTTTGCCAAAACGCCAAAGAATAAACCAAGACAAATTTAATAGTGAAGGTATGAACATTTTAGAACTTTATAATACTCTAACTGTTTCATCAGAGAGGCGGTAGCACTCTCTATGTAATATAGAACCGATGGAGGACCAAGAGGCAACTCCTAAGGCCCAAAACCCAAAGACCTTAAACCCAGCAGGAAGCGACCTGCTACTAATGGAGGCGGCAATGAGCCGCCTCCTAAAAAAGACAATACTATCATGAATGTAAATTTACAAATAAGACTGTAAGTAAAAATACTAATTAACAAGAATAAAAAAGCATTGGAAATACAAAAGGATATAGGGATGGTATGCCAAAAAGTATACAAACAAGATAGCTATGAATGGCTAGGCACATGGAAATAGAATTGCATCCAAAGCATAGCCCTACAGCTATTTACAACCGTAATGATGGCACGGAATGAAGATTGGAGAAAAGCTATAGGGCTATACTTTGGATGCAATTCTATTTCCATGTGCCTAGCCATTCATAGCTATCTTGTTTGTATACTTTTTAGCATACCATCCCTATATCCTTTTGCATTTCCAATGCTTTTTTATTCTTGTATATATAAGATTAATATATGCCTGTTAAAGACAGAGAGAGAGAGAGAGAGAGAGAGAGACAGACAGACAGACAGACAGACAGAGCGAAAGAAACAGAAAGCACGAAAGATGAAAATATATACGTACTTGCTTTTAAAGTCACTTGCAGGGCAACTGATCTAATATCCACATTTAATGAAAAAGTCTTTCGCATTTTAACCCTGAAAAAATTAAACATTCTTTATTGTTTCAATTTTCCAATTACAGTGCATCATTTCAATAAGGGATAAACCCCCCAAATTCTGGAAACTGTTACGTTTAATATATATATATATATATATATATATATATATATATATATATATATATATATATATATATATATATATATATATCAGTAATCTGCTAAGATTGGTTAGGTACTTCACGTTAGGAGCAATTGTTATTAGGAGTGTATACTGTACTAATATTTAATTCGAGGACAGTGATATATGAGAATAATTTCTTACAAAAAATGATAAATTTAAGACTTTTTCATAAATTTTGGATGCAGATTAGTCTGGTATATATATATATATATATATATATATATATATATATATATATATATATATATATATATGTATCTATATATATATATATATGTGTGTGTGGGTATGTGTGCGTGTGGGTGTGTGTGCGTGTGTCTGTGTCGTAATTTAATGTTTAGGTCGTACAAGTTTGTAGTTCGCTTGTAGGTCACTTACTTCTTTGTCCCCAATCTGAACTACACGAATACATTTCCTAACTGAGCTGACATAAACTGCATCGGTTTAATAAACTCTCAAATATCGCCTGTGAATATTAATGGGTTCATTTTTTCCTGCATGGAGGAATTCAATGAGGAATCCTTGCTTCTTACATACATAAATGACAGGAGTTACACTCTTAGAGTCCCATATTATAAATATTATTAACAGATAATTAAAACCATCAAGCTATGGATGCATACGTTTAGTCGTATTTACAATTCAATTCGCAGTCTGCCTTAAACATTGCGTCGGTAGAAAATAAATTTTCATTACTTTTCGAACTGCCCGCATGTATATATATATATATATATATATATATATATATATATATATATATATATGTGTGTGTGTGTGTGTGTGCGTGTGTGTGTATGATGTATGTGTGGGTGGTAGTATGTGTGTATAATTTATGAAATGACTTCCAAAGAAGTTATAAAATATTTTGTGTACGGTCGAGTCTGAGATGAAATGTGGTATATTGACATCGCTTGTACTGATTACTACAAGGATAGGCCTCAGACGCAAACTTAAATTACAGCACTATCATCATTAGGGGGCACTAAACATTTGCCATCAAATTAAGAGTTAGAATAAAGAATGCACTAGCGTAAGTATAACAAGTGAAGACGGTTTTAAAGCAAATATAATACGCACAAAAAGCTCAAAGTAAAATAACTGAAGATTTATCGTTTTACTAGGATATAAAAACTTACAATAATATATTTTGTTTTTTGTGGGAGGGAATTTAACAGAACATAATTAACAGTAGCTAAGTAATTAATAAATGTATTTAATCTTCAGTAGTTGCGTCTTGATTTAGTTTCGCTCTGTTCTTTTGATAGCTGAAAAACAGAATGGTGGAATTGTAGAATGAATACTTCTCATCCAATATGTGGCTCCTGATACTTAAAAGCGAGAAATCGCTAGTTGTGGCAGTTAGAAGGTGTAAAAATATACTTTTGTGTATAATTGCATTCCTTGTAAAATGGTGTCGTAAGAGTACTCCGTATTGAGCCTGTGAAATTTTAGCTACTTCCCTTGTATATAAGAGCGATGATGGCCACTGTGCTCCTAGGAATAAGAGTAAGTTTTAAATATTACGAAGTAATGTGTGTATTACTGTGTTTCATGGCTAGAAAACGTAATCGGTAATGACGTAAACGTAATCATTTTCGGTGTGCCAGCTTTGTCCAGAGGTGAAGAAGTGTGTCTACTTTATTATATACAAGAACGAGATTTGGATAATTATAATGCTCGTTATCTTGAGTTGAGCATATTGGGAAGTGATACACGATATACAATTTGTGTATTAAACACGGCTCTTTGTGTAAACAAATCGAGTTTGGGAATTCTGACGATGTAAAAAGTTCGTTCATTCACTGCCAACACAGCATCTGCTGATTGACGAAGTGGTTCAAAGCTTTGACTGTCGTTCAGGCGGTGGGATTTCGATCCTGGATTGAGTTAGTTGCCTGTCTAGCTGCATTGACGACCTGTGATACAGCGAAAGAGTACTGTACGTCGATTACTATATATATATATATATATATATATATATATATATATATATATATATATATATATATATATATATATATATATACTCCAATTATGAAACATAAATTTCCACCAAATATATAACACACGAAAAGACAGCTTGCGTTTATAAAAATACTGGGGATTGTCTTTCAAAGTGGCAAAATGCTGTTTTGTTTATGAAGCACACATTAAAGGCGTTTTTGAACAAAGTATATACAGACACGACCATACTTTTAAAATGAGATTGATTGAACACAAATTACTCAACCGGAATATATAAATTAAAAAAAACACATCTCTAAAAATTTGACATTCAGGAGAATAATTAGTGGACTCAAATAATGCAACTCTTGTGGTTAGATATATTTCATGCATGTGTGTGTTTTTGTTACATAAATATTTATCTTATCAACAAAATGAGAGATATTTAAAAACAGCCTCCACAACAAATAAGCAGCTACAATAAACTGGTCACATAAACGATCATAAATACTAAGTATATTGTTTTTTGCCATGAATGAAATATTCTTAGTACGTCATAGTGTTAATACCTTCTCTACATATAAATCTATCGTCATTAACAAAGTGTTTCGCTTTATCATAGCTGGTCAATTGTAATGTATCTGCTCACATCTAAACTGACAACTATATGTTTAGGGGTTATCACTTCTAAGCACTAAACTACGGATCGGATCTTTTTCGAATGACTTACATAGTTGAAACTAACTGTAAAATTGATACTTACCAAAGTATTTCTTTGGAATATCTAACATCAGCTGATATATTATACCCCTGAATACCTACACTCCATCTCAACCCTGTACCAGGAACGAGTGAAACATCACCGGTTGGCATGGAAACATGGCGTACACTTACACTTCAAAAGAAAAATAATATAATATGATATTAGGAATTGATCCGGTTATTTCATAGGTTTTTATAATTGGACTTGAAAAAATTAAAAATAATAATGATAATAAAAATAATAATAATAAAAAGAAAAAGAAAAAGTAGAAGAAAAAAAAGATAAAGAAGAAGAGGAAGAAGAAAAAATAAGAAGGAAAAGAGAAGATAAGCTTATTGCCACTCCAGATCCAGTGGCGACCAATGCCTGCTGCGACCGAGAAATTAATAGTATGCTGCCGTTGCGTAATGAATTTCTCTTTTTTTTTTTTGCAAATTTTATCGAAATATGTTTAGAGTACTGGAAATTGAAGGAGACTCGCCACTCGGCTTCCAAGGAACACCACAGGTTGTTTTCAAGGAGAAATCATTTATCACCTGTGTAAAAGCTCCTTGGAATATATCTAAAGAAATGTCGTACACACATATATTTTTCAAATAAATTTTATTCTGTTAAAGTTAAAAACGAAGCAGCTTTCATATGCCCCATTTCAAATTCTTTTCCAAATAACCATTAGGTAAAATGTGAAAATATAGCAAAACACCAATATTTTATGCAGGCATGAAAAGTAACTGGAATTTTAAGAAGATCTCTACTATATATAAATCAGTAAATTCATAGCTATCAAGTATTTAGAATTAAACCGGTAATTTTATTGATTGCATCAAAAACGGTTAATACATGCATATATATATATATATATATATATATATATATATATATATATATATATATATATATATATGAGATAAAATGAGAAGAAATACTTCAGAAGAACAGGACACATTTTCGAAGCAAATATATCAAGTAGAAATCATATAAAATATATAAATACATTGGCAGCGTTACTAGAAAGATACTCTTGATCGTTTATATGTTGAACCAAAAACGAATTAAGATATCTGGACCAGAAACTCACGACTAAGAAACTTACGACTATGCACAAACCATTACACCCAAAGGATAATACAGCCCGACTCTGGGTGAAACGGGCGGAAGAAGAGGACTGATTTGTATAGAAGACTAAAAAACAGAAAGAAGAATTTTAAAATAGATAATATAGAACATTGAACGGATAATTACCACAGCAAGAGACACTGGAGATGCAAACAAGACAGACCAGACAAGAGATGAGACGACAACCGAAAAATAGGATGAGAAACATACATAGAAGATCAATAAAGATGACAAAAGATAAAACTAACAAAAACATTTTGGCATAGCTACAAAAAACAAAACAAAACCAAGTGAATCTCTTATAATAGCCGCACAAGATAGCACAACCACATAAAAGTAAGAATCACAACGATGCAAGAAGACAATTAATGCAGACTCTGTGTGAAAAAAAGATGATAAATAACATAATGAGCGAAAGTAGCAAGCAAGTTTTAAAAGGGCATAAAAATAGACACGATCAAGTGTAGAAAGCAGTTCACGCAAAATGATGCAGACAGCTGCATCTATAACACGCAGACAGATGCTACAAGCACAAACCGGCGACAGTACTTGAAAACAATGTCAGCAAATCCTACGAGATTTTGGTAAAGAAACGAATAAGGAAAACAGGATTACATAATAGTAAATAAGAACGAAATATACTACCAGATTGTAGATTTTACCGTTTTGTCATACCACATAGTAAAGATAAAGGAGATATAAAAGCGGTTTTAATACACATAACTGACCAGAACATAAATAATAGTAGTAGACGTAGGGGAATACCAAAATACTCCGAAAGAAGAATGGAAGAGATTGGAACAAGAGTGCTCGATAATAAGATATAACAGATAATAATAATTAAAACATCCCAAAATATTAACTAACACTCTTTGCTGATGAGACTAATACACATCTGCCACAGGTGCAAGCTGGACATATAAAAATTGTTACAGCGGAAAACCACAAAGAAACAACACATGGAAACAAGAAAACTATAACTATAATTATAAGTTAACCCTCATTCAAAAAATTGCGATTAGCATCACCAAACACCATATTAAAAAGTTAAAAGCAGAGGATTGAAACACAGATAAGTGAAAGCACTTGCCAGATTAAGTGCGAAGAAGACTGAACCAGACTACATTCCAGTGAAAGCAAATAATTGTTTCCAACGAGTATGGGCAAACTCCTGCTGTGATAGCATCAATTCACCCAAAATGATTATTAAAATAGGTGTATCTGGGGAAAGTATTTTAGAAGTGATAGTGTGGAAGGACTTATTTTGTGAAATAATTATCATTACAAGATCATTCACATTTTTAGAAAATAATGTTTAGTAAATGTGTCCTACTAATACAAAGTTCGATTAACGAATGCGTAAAACTATTTGTAATGGCTGTAAATTTAGACACCATATAAATAAAACGCACATTAATTAAATCTCAAAAAAATATTTTAAATAGTTTGCAGTTTAGAGATAAAAGAAAGTCAGAGGGCAGACCGATAATTGGAATTCTCATGTTTACAAACTCAGAACTAGGTAAGCCGACTCACAATGGAATTTATACTAGAACATCTATGTGCGCCTACAAAACTCGTTCTAATCGAGCGATATTGAAGTTGTGGCCAGAAAAGAGAGAGAGGGAGTCCAGACCGATTGACGTGAATAATCAACCTACCTGATAGCTTGCTAGTTGAGAAGTAAAATTTAGCTAAATGATACAGAGTGACGTTGTCTAAATATATAAGACGTGATCAGTTTAAAATGCATCAGTTTTTAGTGCGTTTGAGTAAAAGTTTCAGTTTAAGTTTTAAAATTTGAAGAAAAAATCCCTTTGCCTTTTCATCTCGAGTAAATTGTGTTTTTCCCAAAACTCGAAGAACTATGTGATGTAGTTTTGCATTGATTAAGAAATTCAACAAAGCAAGTTTGAAATTTTTAAGATCTATACAGAAACAGAGAGTATTTACACATAATCACGGAGACTCAGATCTTGCAAAACAACATTCAAGTTGGTTTGCCAATGAATGAAAAGTTTAAAGATCCTTTGCGAAACGTTTGGGAGATAGGGATCTACAGAGAATGGAAAGCTCTAATGAGATTGGGGAAATTTAAAAGAAATTTAAAGTGGGATTTACATATCGAGAGATCGACCAAGTATTTTGGCTTAGGCTCGATGTTTCATAATGTATAGTTAGAGAGTATGGGTAGAAAGCGAGGTAATTAAGAGAAATCGAAGGCTCAAGAGAAATTAAAGGGGATAAAAGCAAAGGCAACATAAATTCAACGCACGAAATTGAGGTGTAGAAGGAAGATGAAAATCAAAAACGTACGACATTGTTTCGATTATATGCTCACTCAAAATGTTTTGAACATGCCGAATTAGGGACAACGAGCGTATAAATGTGGGAATAATTAGAAAAAAATACAATGGCCGAAAACTTGAGTTAGAAAAGAAGCTTTGTGCTACGGCGTGGTTTGAAAGTGTCATGCAGATTTCTAGTGGTTTCGGATAATTGAAACACATGTATCTATATACATGTGTTTCAATTATCCGAAACCACTAGAAATCTGGAGACTCACACCACAGCAGTGTAATTGATAGATAAATAGATAGAGATGAAGGTAGATAGAGATTGCACAATGGAAAATTGTTATTAAAATTTAATTTTAGGGCATTAATGAAACACAATTACAAGAACACAATAAACTAATAATTATTTAATAGCATAGCCCTTCTGCAATTTGATTGAAACCCTGCAATCCTTGAATTAGACTGCAGCAATACTCCGGGGAAAGGGCATGCCACTTTTCTTTAATTTTGTCCAAAGTTCTTCAAAGTTTTAACTGTTATTATTGTGTAGCTGTTACTTGATGTAATGATATACGTACTCGATTGGGTTGAGGTCTGGAGAGTGTGCAGGTCAATCCAAACACGGATATCATGCTCTTTCAGGAACCTCTCGACATTGCCAGCTGTGTGAATGGGAGAATTATCCTGCATGAAAATGGGATTATCATACAAATTCCGAATAAGTTGTGTAGAAAATGCTCAGTCAACTTATTAATGTACTTGGTCGAATTAATTCGACCTTGAAAGCGAACTATAGGTCTTGGAACATTGGTACGAATAATGCCCCTCCACTGAACCTCCACCACATTGCCTCGTTGAAACTGAGAACTAAGAACTACATTCTTCATATTTCCTCTGATGGATGTACTGCCTAGGTATTGAACTTGCTTTCGTCACTAAAAAGCACTTTTGACCATAGTCATTATCTTCATTGCACCTGATGAAGTCCAGACGACGCTTTCTTTTCTTTAATGAAATCATTGGCTTGCGTCTTGCAACTCATCCTCGCAAATTAAATTTCTTGAATCTAGATTCCACTGTTGCTGGATTTGGTGAGCCGTTTCGAATCTGTTTCTTAGGCTGCATATCTTGATAGCATCGCCTTCTCTGTTAGAAGTAATCCTAGTACGACCGGATTTAGGGGCATCACTAACACTGCCACTGTTTTGGTGTTTTGTACAAACTTTCGTACAGTTTTCTCATCACATTTCAATCTGCGGCGCATTTCACGATTGGATAAACCAGAAAGGTGGAGATAAATGAGCTCTTGACGATCACTAAGAGAATGTCGTGGCATATAGACTAAATGTTACGTTGTATAACCTGGAACAACAACAATTACGATTAGAGATGCTTTGTTGCCTGTTAGTGGATCTTTTAAACTGATTAAGGGGCGATGATTTAAGCTGGTTTTAAGCAAATTTGTTTCTGCGGACTTTTTTGTGCCTCCTCAATTTGAAGTTATTTTTTTAAATTGGCGTAAACACTAGAATATTTAAATCCAATGAGGTATAGATTGTTAAAACAGTTACATTTAATTCAGCTTAAGCTTGCAGTTTTTGAAAAAAATAAAAGTGTGGACTTTCTTTTTGCCGGCACTGTATATTTTGTCAAACCTCTTTCCCTTAGATAAGAGAACTTTCATTCTTCGAAAATCAAAAATAAGGATTTTCTTATTCATTTGTACTCCTTGTCGAATAGTACAGATTTTATATAACTTCCTAACAAGCGTAGTAGTTTTTTTTTTTTTTGTGAATGTGAATACATTAAAAAAAAAGAAGATTGTATTTAATAAACTGAAAATCTTATTGAGATGAATAATTTGTATTATTTATCAATTTCTTTATTACGGACCGTTATCCTCACCTTCTAGTTGTTCTTTCACGACGTTTCGACCAAAAATCTTGTGGGTAAACGCAACCGGATTAGAACGCCGATCTCCTAACTACATATTCAGTAATTACTGCCTTCAATTGCCGTTGTCGTCTGACCAGGTTTTAGGTTAGGATTGAAACCGATATCTTCAGACAGCGCTTACCTGACGAAGGCCAAAGAAATAGTTGGCCGAAACGTCGTGAAACAACTTGTAGATGAGAATAATAGTCCGCAATAAATAAAAAAGATAAATAAAAAGGATTTTAATTATATATACAAACACACACACATACACGCACACACACATACACACACACACACACACATATAGATTTGTGGCCAAGCGCTGAGTCCTGCTATCACACCTAGGGTCTGCCAGCGGCCACCTGATTGCACCACCTGATTGCAGTACATCCCGGTACACTGTGGTATTTATTTCAAGAAGACTTCAACCATGCAACGTGATATGATGTGGTCTTCACATGAACGCACACTATAATCCTGACCGGAAACTATACCCTGTGCACTTATTGGTTGTTTGTTGAAATTCAGCGATTCATTTTGAGGGTATTGGCAATGGTTCAGCTGTAATAACTTTTAGAATTAGAGAATATATGTCCTAGAGCGACGAATCTGCGATCTCGCTAGTTGAACACTATGCCATTTTCAGATATAATAGAAGGATTATATCGCTCGTGGGAGTTGTACACAACTGACCTACTAGAAAATAGTCCGAATGAAAATAAATCATATCGTCCTTTCTACGGCGATTATTTCACCATTCCACTCTACAAATGCGTGTATATATATATATATATATATATATATATATATATATATATATATATATATATATATATATATATATATATATATATATATATACAGGGTGACCCAAAAATACAGAGGACATTCAATTGTTTTTCTGAGCATTTTACAGTCAACGGAGCAAAAAAGGCCAAAATCCCTAACGTTCTTGTGTGATGTTTTGGATATAATAAACTAGTTATGACCAACGTTTCATTTCATTAGGACACTAAGAAACGGGGCCTAATTAGAGTCGGGGCCGGTTTTTTTAGTCACCCTGTATATATATATATATATATATATATATATATATATATATATATATATGGAATTTCTGACATTTGCCTTGTGATGATGAGAGAGATTTCACTTTAATTCTACCAGAAGAGTGATATATGTAATGATGTATACAAATGAATATTAATGATTTTTTAGTTTTTATAATACCTATAATAATTATAATTTTATAATATGTTACAATAATAATAGTTTGGTTTTATATTATCTGAAAGTCCTACTGAAATATCAGTGCAATGCATGTATTTTGATATATATGAGCATCGTTTTACATTTAAGTAGCAGCTTATGTAGAAAATAAAAGTATTTAAAGAAACTATTATAATCAACAAATTTTTGAAAAAAATATTACTTGAGAAACGTAAAAGAACCGTTCGAGTATGTCCAAAACGTATGGTTTTTTAACTCTTCGTACATTTTCTTCAAACTAAGGTCATTAGCTGAAAAAGAAAACAAATGAACATTAGCCAACACGAAAATCAGTAAAACAACGAAGGATATGTGTATTCAGTATACGCTATAAACAATTACGATAATATTTCAAGACTTAGTGTAAAAAATATATGTATTTAGTATATGCAGTAAACAATAAAAATTTAGTTTACTGATAAACAAGCAATTTAAATGCGATTTTTCGGGGCACATTTTATTGAAAATATAAGCTGTTAGAGCCGTATTTGGGGCAAACTACAACCCAGACGTGCCTTAATAGAGAGATAACTCTGAGATATAAAAATTGCCGACTTATTTCATGTAACGTGTCTTTGGTAAAATCTTCCAATCCTCAAAACAAACACAGACATATAGTCAACGGTTTCTGAACTATTTATGCGAAACCTGACTTCATTTCGGTTAGCTAATAGACAGACCCGTGTCTAAACGTTCTTATATATATATATATATATATATATATATATATATATATATATATATATATATATATATGCATGTATACACTCCAATAAATTCGTTTTCTTTTGTGTGTATTGGTATTAATATTAAGAAACCCCCTTTTTATTTATTTAAAAGAAGATACAATTTTCTCATACATGGGTTGTGGAATTGCAGTCACTAAAAAAGATCTAGCATATTTGCATATTCTTTTAAAGATTCACTCAAATTAATTCCCTATAAGTTTCTTCGGTTTTCTAATTGGATAACCATAATCGTAATCTATTATAATTATATTCATGCAGACATTCTACATGATTTATACTTGCATAATATTTGCGTAAAAAGATTATAGTAAACACAAAATTGTTTCCATATATATTTATGTATACGTAGATATTTTTGTTTAAACAAACTGCCTACGAAACTCCTCCTTGAGTTTTTGGTCTACAGACATAAAACTCTATATATAAAGTATTTGAATGCAAAACTTTATATTTGGGTTTTAGCCTGGAAAAATCTGTTCAAAAGTGTGAAAAAAAAATGAAATTTACCAGGGGAAGGTCGAACTCCATCATTACGAATTCATAACATAGTAGCTATTAATTCATGTTTTAATTTTTAGCCTTGCAGCAAACATGCTTTAATAGGCCAGTTATTGACGGCACAGACAAAATAAATCGTGAGCTGAACGCTTTGGTTTCGATTTTCTGTGGTGGGGCATAAATACTTTTTTATATACTGTTTAAATCATTACTATATATTGCATCCGATCTCTCTGTCTTTCTCTCTCTCTCTCTCTCTCTCTCTCTCTCTCTCTCTCTCTCTCTATATATATATATATATATATATATATATATATATATATATATATATATATATATATATATAAGTGAAAATGTATGTCTGTCTTTTCTCCATGGTAGATAAGGAAGAATATATACAGAGGCATTAGTTTACTTATCCACCCATTTTAATATACACATATGCACATAACCTTATGAACAGCACATAGGGCCTGAGATAAGCGAGACAGAACTGCCAGTATATATATATATATATATATATATATATAGATATATATATATATATATATATATATATACTCGGGTTTTTGTTATTCAAAAGTAATAAACTAATGAATTCAACGAGGTTGTTAGATAGTGATCAATAAAAAAGAGCCAATAATACTTATTTATTGTTAAATAAACATGTTTACACCCCGCTGCTACAAACAGCCATTTGTTTCAATCAAACAACAGATATCATCAGGTAGCGACTTGACTATTCAAATGTTCAATTAATAATGATTTTTTTTTTTTTTAGGTAGGAACTCTTTAAAGGTTGGAGTTAAAAAACCCTTAAAACACAGAACTTTAATTATAAGATGTAAAGAGGGGGGGATCAAAAGAAAACTAATAAAAATAAAAAAAATAATGGAGAGAGAATGATGGAGAAGAGAAAAAAGAAATCGAGGAAAGCATATAGAGAAAAAATAGAGAAAAAAACTATATAAAGGTTTAATGTAAAAAGCAAGGGCTAGAAGAGAGAAAAAAAGAGAATGTTGAGATATAGTTAAAGAGAGAAAGAGTGAAAGTTAGAATTAATAGGAAGGGAAGTTTTACATGTTATTAGAATAGAGAAAAAGAGAAAAAGAATTGCGTGTCACCTAATTTATGGACAATTATACATTACAATGACAAGACGCCTTATTACAACAACACAAACAAAAAAAACAATCTTAGCGTTAAAAGCTTACATGTCACAAGTGACAGCGAATGTAAGCAACCAAAATATTTATCATCTCACATACGTCCACGAGTAATATCAACGCAGTTTAAACATACGTCTACAATTAATTAAGCTCTTTATACTTAATAATATAAGTTTAAAGTTTTCACGGTTTATTTAAATAAATATATAAAAATAATGATAAAACAATATAGTAAAATTATTACTACTACTACTACTAATAATAATAATAATTGTAATAATAAAAATAATAATCATAGTAATAATAATAATAATAATAATAATAATAATAAAGATATAGATATATATATATATATAATACTACTAATGATAATAAAACAGAATAAAATTAATATTTATCTATTTTATATAACATATTTAGTCATAAAAGGGGACTGAGGAAAGTAAAAACGACTAATAATTAGACAATATAATCTACTGATATTTATGTAGATAGAAAGAATACAATATATGTATATATATATACATAAATGAAGGTGTAACTCTATACTATTAAGTTGAAAATTTAAGTTGGATAAGTACAATTATGAAGTCATATTAAATCACAATTTAACTTATTCAAGACAGTATGAATAAAAACATAGATACAAGTACACTTACATATAAATATATGAATATATTCAAGCAAAAGAAGTAATTAAATCTACAAAATACTCAAATACACAGGTAGATAGTTATAAATTAAGAAATAATACCATACATATGTATATATCCACAAAGAACCAACAGATATACATATATATATATATATATAGTTATATGTATACACATACATACATACATATATATACACAAATATATGCACACAATCATATACTAATATACAAATACACACACACATAGATATACACACAGAAATACGTATATTCATATAACCCACACACACACGCATATATATATATACATATATATATATATATATATATATATATATACGAATAAAAATATTAGACAAGAG
The DNA here is from genome assembly GCF_053919585.1 of Euprymna scolopes. Taxonomy (NCBI): domain Eukaryota; kingdom Metazoa; phylum Mollusca; class Cephalopoda; order Sepiida; family Sepiolidae; genus Euprymna; species Euprymna scolopes. The sequence continues at coordinate 66,211,504 of NC_136486.1, read as the reverse complement.
TATAAATAGATCCATCCTGGGCCCAACTCTTTTCCTGATCTACATTAATGATCTTCCAAATCATATCCTTACATCATTTGTAGACATTTATGCTGACGACACTACCATTTATGGTACCACATCTAAGACAGTAAACGACCAAGTTCTCTCCAATTCTCTCTCCTCTGATCTTGAGCACGTAGTACAATGGGGAAAGGAGTGGCTGGTTACTTTTAATGCATCTAAAACCAAGCTTCTCTCTTTACATCATCAACATTCTAATCCACATTTGTCATCAATTGAAATGAATGGCTCTCGTCTTCAGGAGGCCTCAAGTTTTGACAAGCTTCTGGGCTTGACCATTACTCCTGATCTTAAATGGAACACGTATATCAAATCTGTTGCCAAGGCCGCTGGAAAAATGGTGGGATCTTTCTATCGATCCAGTAGATATCTCACTGCTGATGCTATTCTCTACCTATATAAGAGCCAGGTACGTCCAAGGATGGAATACTGTTGCCACATCTGGGCAGGAGCTGCTAGAAAGGACTTGTCCTGCCTTGATAGAGTTCAAAATAGACTTCGTAGCCTCGTAGGAGATGTCCTTTTCTCCTCCTTGCAACCTCTATCTCACAGAAGAGATGTTGCGAGTTTGTCTCTGATGTATCGTTATTTTCATGGAAAGTGTTCAACTGAGCTTCAATCTTTGGTCCCCCCTCGCCAAACTTTCACAAGAAACACTCGTCTAGCTGTAAACACTATCAATAATTTCCCCCACTCTTTATCTGTGGCTAAACCTAAACGTAGATTCCATGAACAAAGCTTCTTTCTTAGAACTGCACGCCTGTGGAATTGTCTTCCGTTTTCCTGCTTTCCGGCTGACTACAATATGGTTGTGTTCAAGTCTAAAGTAAATAAGTTCTTGATGAGCCGTTCCATATAAGTTATTAAATTTACCAAATTTTCATTACTAATGATTACTATATTGACCAATTTCTACTGTACACTCTTTAACCCTTATCCTTGAGTGGCCTCTGGGCCTTGATAATGTGGTGATGCCTTTGTAAAAAAAAAAAAAAAAAAAAAAGATGCATATACACATAAATACATATAAATTGATTGAATAAACATTATTAGGGGAATACACGATCAAGGGCGGTGTACAAAATAACATATATATATATATATATGTATATATACACACAAAAGTACACACAATCATAAATAAACACATAGACACTTACAAATCAACACAGACACACAAGTATATAAGATAGGAGAAGTTAGGAATGAAATCGAGGAGAAAGTATATTAATAGTATTTTAATATATTATAGAAATCAGTGACAATTTAAAATTTATTTAAATTTTATATCTAAACTAAATTACGTAAGAGATGGTTTTTATAATGTTTGCAATTAATTGAATTTTCGTGCTTCTTATTTAATAATTTATCTCTTTCTCTAAACGTAAGTATAAACAATTTCTCATATAGACATAGGTAACAAAGCGAGTTTAAAGATGAACAGGGTTTAGCTTTCTTTAAAATTTTCCATTTTACTATTGGGGAGTAACCTTGCTCTACGAGTTCATTGTAATATTTAGACAAGGACGTTCTATTTTTGTACTCATTATTCTCAAAAGAGCACTTGTGAGCGGTAAATATTTCTTTAAATTTGTTATTTGTCATTCCTATGTAATATTTTTTTCGTTAGGATTTTCCTTAGTAGAAATAGTTGTTTGGTGCACTACAGAAGTATCTTGACAATTTCCTTTAAGAGCGCATTTCGATTTAATTATAATTTTTTTAACTCCAACCTTTAAAGAGTTCCCACCTAAAGAAAACAAAAAAAAATGCATTATTCATTGAACATTTGAATAGTCAAGTCGCTGATTGAAACAAATGTCTATTTGTAGCAGCGGGATGTAAACATGTTTATTTAACAATAAATAAGTGTATATATATACATATATATATATATATATATATATATATATATATATATATATATATATATATATATATACAGGGTGTCCATAAAGTTAATATACAGTCTTATTGTTTTATTGTATTATATTTGTATTAATAGTTGATATTTGTTTTTTACAGGTTTATTTTTATAAAATTAAAGGTGTTATTTCTTTTTATTTCTTTTGTTACAAATAAATAGTTTAATACAATATCTTACTGTACTGTTAATATATTACAGGGTGTCTGTATAGTAACTTGTAAGACAGTATAGTAACTTTACGGACACCCTGTATGTATGTGTGTGTGTGTGTACCATGATTCTTTTGAATAGCTACAGAATATAAATATATAAATCATGAGGGGAAGACTTTTTTAACCCATGATAAAAACATTTTAAAATAAAGAGAAAGAAGTGAAGAGAAGATAAAAAACGGGGGGGGGGGGTCAGCTGATCAGTTTCGCCTTCGTTTTTTCAAAATTGTATGAAGGGATTTTTTTAAGAGTGGGAATTCGAAAACGTACATTTGAAAGGAGTGCATTGTGTGACGTTATGCCTCGAGAATGAATAAATATAAGATGAATAGTGTTATCGGTTTCACTTGAAAGCAAAACATGGAGCGTTGTATCTTTAGTAATTAAGTTTCAAGATTTTGCTTCAAACTACACAATGACGCTAAAATTCGAGGCAGTGAAAGTTACGACTTATTGTATTAAACGAGCACGGAGGGCCGGACCTATCCTGTCGTAGAATTACGCTTAAATATCTTTTAGTTCATGCAGATTTCGTATTTATTATTATAGAAGAAATACTTTATTTAATAAGTTATGCATTTACGACAATATATACTATGATTATTGCAAAATATTAGTTTAAAGAAGTGACGTCATTTGCATATTATATTAAGGAACAACGTATCAGCTATTATTTATAGGGAAATAATTATTTTAATATTATATTTAAGTTTATTATTTGAATTTGATTTATATGGATAACATTTTTAATTTAATTTATTTTTACGGATCCTGAGTTTTTTATGAATAGGTTTGAGCTATTTCCCTTGGTAACGAACTTTGTTATTTTTTTTGTTTTCTTTTCCGGATGATATTAAAACTAAAATATTTGAATCATTATTTTTTTAATTATTTTAAATAAAATAATTTCTGTGATTTCGCAAATAACGCTGTGGTCCAGTGAATTTTTATTTTTAAATAAGCAAAACAATTCAAGTCAACTACGAATCTTTATTTAAAACAAAACCAAAACAGTTTCATTTACTTTTTTTTCTGCACATTTTTTGACATCGTAATTTTTTTCTTTTAATAAAGAAATACGTTATAACTCATCATTTTTATAACATAAACATTCGGTTAACACAAATTCTACTTTTTTTTTAAACTGAATTATTTACTGTTTGTTTTCTTTGCAACAGACCGTAATAACACATCATTATAGACTAAGTTAGCATAAAAAATGCGCTTAAACTGGAATATAGTCATAAAAATTCTCAATATCCGGAGAATAGCTTCACTTCGTATCTATTCTGCCGAAATATCTGGGTGAGAGTTTGTCACGTACTTCTTTTTCCGGTGTGTGTGTGTGTGTGTGTGTGGGTTGTTATATTTTCGTGTTTTCATTTGTTCGTTTATTTTTGTAAATTTTTGTTGAGTAACGATTGAGTTGGCATATAATAATGAAAAACTGCTCAATATTCTTTGTATAGCAGGTGTGGCGAAAAGCGAACTTCATGTCGACCATGGCAACGCTGTGTATCCATGCTAGTATGTATATATATATATATATATATATATATATATATATATGTATATAAATGACAATATTAATTTTTTTAGATTGAAGGAAGCTACTCTCTCCCTCACTCTCTCTCCCTCGTTCTCTCTGTATATACATATATATATATATATATATATATATATATATATATAGAGAGAGAGAGAGAGAGAGAGAGAGAGAAAGAGAGAGAGAGGGAAGATATGTATATACACGTGTATATACGTATGGATATATATATATTCTTAATATATATATATATATAAATATATATATATATATATATATATATATATATATATATATATATATATATATATATATATATATTATGAAATACGAGCATTTTAGTCCAGCATTGCCCGGTTGTGTGGAGGTGTGTATGTTGAGCAAAAAAAAAGTGGTAGTCGGAAGGCACGTTCGAACCCGTACCGCAAAGAAGGGAAAGAATGGGAAAAACGTGGGGTTATTGCTGTTACGTCCACCGCCAAATCGGAAGTGACGCAAGATTACATTAAGGCTAGACAATCGAAAAGACAATATTGGCGAAAAGAGCGAATCCTCCCTGTAGATAATGCACAGTTGAAGGTGAGGGAATTAATGTTTTTATCCAATTTTTTTGGTATTTGTCGTCTGAACGGTCGATTTAAAACACTCCTTAATTGGTGAAAATCCGTCGCCTTTCTCGAAAGTTTTAGGCCGAAATGAAAACATACATGCATACATTTAGATATTGGTAGCTCAAATTAACCAAACCTATTAAAAAGCTTGCCCTATCTCTGAATACCCTTAAAGTAAAATGTCAAATGTTTAGACCAGAAATTGTCTGAGAAATTTAGTAGAGACCGCAGCGGTCAATTTTCTTTAAGTTTGACCCCTATTATGACACCTTCAAATTTATTGTTTTGGGCTCAAATAAAGTTATTAAGTAAGATCCATGTCCAAGGAACATTTTACTAAAGTTTTAAGTATTCAGCCCTGAAAATTGTCGGAGGAGTTGAGTGGAGTTCTCAAGTGTCAAATCGTTGAACTTTGACCCCTTAACAGCGACATTTTTTACGGAAAATCGATTACAAATACGTCCCCAAATCGCAGTACCCTGTATATCAAATTTCGAGTCTGTAGACTGAAAAGTGGCCGAGTTATTTTGTAGAGAAATATACACAGACAGACACACACACTTTCACTTTTATAGATATATAGATATACAAAAGTAAGAAAAACATTACATTTCCTCGAGGTTGTTTAGAGTATACACTGATATTTTTTATGTAGTTTAGTTATATTTTATAGTGTAAGATAATGTTTTAACTAAATTAGATGAACAAAATATTTATAAGCCTCTGTAATAACCCAATCCTTCATTAAAAGGACTAACCTCGAATACGAACAGAGATATATTGTCGCTTAACCATGTCATTGAAGACTAAAGCAATACATTTCTTATATTGACTTATGATAATTTTGCTTATCGAAATTGAATAAAAGAACATATTTATATAGCTAAGTTTTTATATCAGTATACATTAGTTGTCGAGTTTTGCTGGTAGACATGTGAATCTCTTTTTAAATTAATTATACATGATATAAAAAGGTGTTACCGTAGTCGAGGCCTTTTTTCGTTATTTGTACTCGTATACCTGGAGTTGCCAGGCAAATACTGAGATTGAGTATGAAACACAGGGTAATCGCCAATTGCAGTGGGACCAAATATCTTGCGGGTTCCATTATACAGGAATTTTCGTGTTTTACTTTTCCTAGTTTTCTGTGAAATGTTTATGATTCCTGAAAAAAACATCTACATTTTATATAAACCAAAAATCGATCCATCCAAGCTTTATTATACACGAATGAATAAATTTATGACCTTAATAATTTATTTATAACGCATTACATTTTCCTTAGTTCCAAGCACATAATCAGTTATTCTTTTTCGATTTATTTGTTTAATATATTCATGCCACAACGTTTTCTGTGTAGATGTAAAAAAAGCTTGTCCGAATTCATTTATACGTTTTGCACGTATGTCGATTGGCACGTGGTAAGATTTACACATATAAGGAGGGAAATATAATGATAAGCATATAAACTAGTGTAACCTGTACTTCGATATAGCACATACTTTACACTTTGTTCTAGATGGATTTAATTCGAAATCATACTAAATTTATAATTTCTTCAGTTCACGAAAATAAGACATACTTATTAATAGAAACAATCTTAAAGTGAAGATCACCGGGTAGAAAAAGGAACGGCACAAGTAAAAATCTCTCCTAAATTCATTTCAATATACAATATGCATCTCTACTTTCTCTCTCTCTATCTCTCTCTCTCTCTCTCTCTCTATATATATATATATATATATATATATATATATATATATATATATATATATAATAAAAAAATTTTATCTGCAATTTCTGTTTTAGTCTTTAAATACTCCTATCTATCTAATATATAAATCTATCCACACTTTCATATCTTGTATGTATATTTACTTATATTTTACTATATGCATATATTAACTTACTTACTTTCTTGCTTTTTCCTGAATTTGCAGTAACCGGCCATCCTCTCCCCTTAAATAATTTTTATTTTTTATTTTATTTTTTATTTTTTATTCATTGTTTATTTATTATTTACTTTCTATTTGTTTATTAATTTATTTATTTTCAATTTAGTGTCTTTTAACAAGTCTTGCTGACATTTTTTAAGTAATAAACTGTACATTTTTGTTGACCTATATTATTTTGCCCTGTAATTTTTTTCGCGCCTCTTAACATTTCCTGTCTGGGTAATTTTGACATTTGATTTTCTATTTTGTATTTAATTCTATCACAATTTAATTCCCCCCTTCTTCTTCCATGACTCCCCCCCCTTTTCTTCCCTGTTCTTTCTTATTTATATTTATGTCTAGGAAGCAGTGATAAAAGAATACCTTTTTTTATTAATATTATTGAAATTTTTCCCCCTTTTCCCTTGTACATATTTGTGGATTATTCCATGGAATTCGGCCTTGGATTATTTTGGACCATCTTCCAGTGACGCGATTTCCATAGATTTTATTTGTGCAAATAGAAATGCAATTAACTTTCTTGAAGTGATATTTTTGGAATTTACCGTCATTGGATTATTTAACTTTCACCAGCCTATCCATTCACGTGTAATCACCTTTTTCTTCACAATATTTCCTATGCCTCACTTTTTTTATCAAGTAAGATCTTTGACTTACTCGTTGTTTCATCAAATACTTTCGTATGCAAAATCCGATCCCGAATTTTGCTAATTCCTACCCTCTGATGAAAATGGAAGTAATTTTTCGAAACTCCGCGGATTAAGGACTATCCACTTATCCAGTATTTCCTTTTTAGATCAAATATGTTTTTAACTCTATTTCAAAGTGTTTTGGCATGTTTTATTAACTACTTGCTTATGTATATATATATATATATATATGTATATATATATATATATATATATATATATATATACACTTATTTATATACATATATACTAGCATTTCAGCCCGGCCTTGCCCGGGTGTTTTGATGTGTATGTTAGGCAAAAAAAAAAGTGTTAGTAAGAAGGCAGGCTCGAACTCCTACCCCAAAGCCAGCAAAGGACGGGGAAACCCCTGACGTCTATGCTGTTACGACCGCGCCAATCTGAAGTGACATTTTTTTCTAAATTAAAGCAAGACAATCAAAAAGAATGAATGACTTTCAAAAATATCGGCGTAACCTCTATTGAAATTTTCAGGCACAAGTCCAAACAGACATACATACATTTATATATTGGTAACTTACAATCTTCGACAAAAACTGATCAAAAAGCTTTCCCTATCTTTGAATATCCTTTATGTAAAATTTCAAATATTTAGACCCGAAATTGTCTGAGTAATTTGGAAGATACCGCAGAGGTCAATTTTTTTAAAACTTTGACCCCTATTATTACCCCTTAAATTTGATTGTTTTGGGCTCAAATTAAGTTATTAAGCTAGAGCCATGTCCAAGGTACCTCTATCTAAAATTTAAAGTGCGTGCACAGAAGATTGTCGGAGGAGTTGAGTAGAGTTCACAAAGGTCAAATCGTTGAACTTTGACCCGTGACTCGCCAAATTTCTGGCAAACAACCGAGCACATCGATTTTCTTAACTCTCAGTTACGTATGTATAAAATTTCGAGTCTGTAGAGTAAAAGTTGACAGAGTTATTGCGTAGGGAAATGCACAACGACACACATATACTTTCACTGATATATATATATATAGAGAGAGATAGATATAGATATAGCTATATATACACATACATATACATATATATATATGTATATATAAATATATGCATATATATGCATATATACATATACATACACATATATACATATATACACATATATACATATATATACATACATATATACATACATATATATACATATATATACATGCATATATATACATATATATATCCATATATATATATGCATATATATACATATATACATATATATATATGCATATATATACATCAATATGTACATATACATATATATACATATATAAATACATATATATATATACATATATATATATACATACATATATATACATATATACATATAAATATACATATATATACATATATACATATATATACATATATGTATATATATATATATATATATATATATATATATATATATATATATATATTTTACCTAAAGGGTATTTAGAGATGGTTCAAGCTTTTTAATCGGTTTGGGTCGAAATGTTTAGTTACCAATATATAAATGTATGTATGTATGTATGTATGTATGTATGTATGTTTGCATCTCTGCCTAAAACTTTCGACGGAGGCGACGGATTTTACCAAGATTAGTATCGTTTTTAAGCTCGACCTTCCAGACGACAAATATCGAAAAATTGGCTAAACCATTACTATCTTCCCCTTCAACTGGACACTTTTCTACGGGGGGGGCGCTTTTTTAGCCTATATGTTTTTAAAGTCATCCTCTCCTTTCGATTGTCTAGACTTAAGCTAAACCTACGTCACCTCAGGTGGTCGTAACAGCAAAGACGTCACGTTTTTTTCACGTTCTTTTCCTCTTTCGCGGTACGGGTTCGAGTCTGCCTTGCTACTACTTTTTTTTTTTTGCTCAACATACACATCCAAACACCGGGACAACGCGTGGCTGAAATGCTAGTACTAATAGTAAAGAGGGTTGCCTTTTTTCTGTTGTTCTTAACCTTCAGGCCGGAATCAAAGCGTAGTATCTGTTCCGGCAGATACTGCTAGCAAAGACCATGTGTGGGGCAACCCTACGTATAAGTTATTGGTCAATGTAGGGGAAACCCTTCATACCAATTGTCACTATCCAGCTTCCCTACTCCCCGAGTAGTTTGTTCCCATTTCCCCTTCGCACCTCACATTAAAAAATCAGCCTTGTGCCAAATTTGCTCAGTGGGGAAGCAAATAAATACTTTCTTAGCTTTTTGACGAATATTAAAGTGTAGTATCTGTTCTCGCAGTATACTTAGCGTTCTCTTTGTACAAAGAGCAGCGACCACCGACTTGATCACTCTTTGGTCAAGGTCCAGGGTTTTATTGTTTGGCCGCAAAGACCAACCCCATTCTTTGGGGGAGTGGTCCTTAAAGGCATTGTTTTTCTTGTGTTTATTAACTATTGCCCCTTTTCGATTTTTGCAGATAGTCCAATGTTTGGACCCAACTTAAGCAGCCGGCAGGGAAAGGAGAAACCGATGTGCCTTTTTACGCGAAGGTCCCTCTAGTTTCCAAATCGACTGGTTGGGAAAGGGCACTGGGCCAATACATGCTACTATGGTGGACGCCCCTGGTGTAGGTATCGGATCGTGCGCCACCACACCCGGTGATGCCCCAATGTTCGTGGCGGGGGGTACCACCGCGGTGGTGCTCCATTGTTCTTGACAGGGGGTACCACATCCGGTGGTATCCCAAAGATCGGTTCGGGGGTCACCACACCCGGTGGTGCTTCAGTGTTCTGGCGGGGAGGGGGTTACCACATCCGGTTGCATCCCAGTGTTCGGTTCGGAGGCACCACGCCCGGTGGTGCTTCAATGTTCGTGGCGGGAGGTACCACATCCGGTGGTACCCCAGTGTGATTGCTGGGGGGGGAGTACCACATCCGGCGTTGCTCCAGTGTTCGTGATTGAGATGGGAGGTTCTACACCCGGTGGCGCCTCATTATAACGTGCCAGCTGCTCGCCCTCTGCTATGTTGCCGAACATTTCCGGGGTCTCCGCATGCAGTGGTTTCCTATCAACAAGAAAGGCTGGTAGGAAGGAAGATGCTTCGGAGTCGTCCGCAGTCGAAGAAACCCAGTGCGTGTCGTATGTAGAGCCTTTGGAAAATTTTTGAACCCCTGGACCTTCGCGGGCGGAAGTGCAACAGGGGTTTACAAGGACACTGTGGTAGACACATGGGAAGAGGAGTTGACTACAGCATGGGGAAACTATGTCAAGAGACGAGGGGGCTGGACAGTGCCGCAAACGCCGACAAGCAACAGCCACGTTTTTACCGGCATAGAAAAGGAAAAAAAGACGGGAGAAGAATTACGAGGAGGAAAATCAGCTAAAACAGCCACCAAAAGAGATAGCCATTGTAAAATGGCGCTCACTTGACCTCGAGAAACCGATAATCAAGTTGCGAGAAGGTCCTGCAGAAAAGGAGGAATGAACCAGGTTGAAAGAAGGCAAACAAAACAAAGATCCAGAGATAATAGTGCTCAGTCCGAAGAGCGCATGAGGGCCAAAGGGGAAGAAGACCCCAGAGGAATACAAAAAAGCTTCGAGGAAATGTATAAAGCCCTTACAGAGGGGAATAAGATAAACCAGCTCCCAGGAACCCTAGAAGGAATAAGAGCGAGAACAGTATTGCTAGTGACCTTCGAGGAGAAAAGCAAAGTCTCACCGAACTTAATAAGGAGAAGTTTCTAGCAATGCTAGTAGAGATTAACATTCCAGCGAACTATGTAGTTCGAAGGAGCTTCGCGGTGTAAGACATTATATTGACAATTGCTGAGGAGGCAGAAAAGATTGGAAGGGCCTAAGATGTAATCCCTAATACATGGAGACAAGACGAACGGTCGTCTCTGTATTGGGTTGCCCGAGCTGCATAACAGAAGAACAACTGAGGGCTATTCTCTCCCAATACGGAGATGCGGAAGGAGTGACGCCGGTACGCGGGCAAAGAAATATCATGACAGGTGACTATCGCATTCAGATGAGAGACAACCGAGCCGGCTTCAACGCCATACCAGCCCAGTTGATTTGCTAAGCTAAGACGATGTCACTTATTGTGCAGGCCACATTGTTGGAATTGTTTTGCGCCGGGGCATATGGTGAGAAAAAAGATCGAGAACCCGCCAGAGGGGTTCTTTCGGAGAAGGTTGAAAATAGGGGGAACAAAACAACCAAAGCGAATCTGACAATTTGGAGCGCAGTCGAAAAAGGAGGGAAGCAGCAACAGTTGCCCTGAAGGAGAAGTTAAAGGCGGAAAACCGAGAGAGGAGAAATCCGGAACCAAAAGAAAATAGCCCTCTGAATCTGAGGAGGAGGAGAGTAAAAATTGACTAAGAAAAAGACGTCAATGACAACCAGGAAAAAAGCCAGAAAGGAGATCTAAGAAGACAAAAACGTTGCTCACTCCCCTTTTTAATACACCCAGTGTAGAAACCCCTGCAGAAGAAGTGGTTGTAGAAGCAAAAGACGAAGACGGCATCGCCCCGCTAGAAAAACCGGCGCGGACTCAGAGGACGTTAAGCGGCCCTTCCTTAGCCGACATGAGAGTGTTCGATGTGCATACTACGCAAAGGCAGACGGACCTAAGCGCAAAGAACGCATTTAACGCAGTTTAAGAGAAGTTAATAGTGGTAAACGGAAAGGAGGTGAACAAACCAAGCAACTTCCGGGAAACCCCACTACATATAACTTTTCTAAGGAAGGAAAAGATTGCAAGGGTTAAGGCGCCCAGGAGGATGCTGGCGAAGGCGAAACAACTTATTTCGAAGCAAAACATAGCGGATGAAGAACACCCATCATTAATGTAGATCGCAGTGAAATGTGAAGGGAGGGTCCCCGTTTATGTACATCGGTATCTTTATAGAGCTCTCAAAATAACCTTCAAACTGCACATGGGGAGACTGATCCGAGGTGGTCAGTTCACAACAGAGCTGTTAACTGCCAGCATTGGTAAGTTTTTCGCCGTTCTAACTACCAGGGATTTTAAACCCCCTCCTGAATATAATTACTAGGTAAGGAATTTTAAATGCGAGGGGCATGAGATCAGGAAGCAGGCTGCTCGCGTGTTGACGGATCTCGTGCACCTTGAGGTAGATATAGCTGTGATTCAGGGGACCCACTTTGTTGGGCCCGGGGATTGCGATGTGATGGTGAACGGCATTGATGTTTACTCATCATATGGCAATTCCAGTATTCGTGGAGTTTCTGTGCTAGTGAGTTAACACCCTAGCTTCGACGGTAACTGTGGTTCACGCAGGCGTTCACGGAAGGCTCGTCATCGTCGACGTTGCCGTTAAAAGCGGTAAGTTCCGGAGTTTAGCTGTTTACGCGCCCAATATAGCTGAGGAGAGGGTTTCATTTTTTCAGCAGATGGAGGTGTTCCTATTAGCGGGTCCGGAGAGGGTAGTTATAATGGGGGACTGAACTGCCATCCTATCAGGTTAGAAAGGGTCCTTAACGAAGACGTGACGTTGATACTGTTGAGCGTAAGGTCGTCGTAAGACGTGGCTCGGATTGGTACATTCGGAAGGTGAAAAACCTGGAAAGACATAGCCTCGTATTGACTAGCTGTGATGGGAGGGTTTCGGAGCGTGATGTTATTACTGCGTTGAAGCAGGTTGGCCATAACAAATCTTCGGGGCTCGATGGTCTGCCCTACGAATTGTATTTGAAGCTGTCGCGCAAGTTTGTTCATCTTCTGACGGGCGATTTAACCACTGGTTTGCTCACGGATCTATCCCTGGACAGTTTACCCAAGGAGTGGTCACACTACTGAAGAAAAGAGAGCGGCATGGTGGGGAGGACTTAGATAATTTTAAGTCCATCACTCTACTAAACATAGGGTTGATTCCACATCACTCCTTTTGGCGATTTCAAAACGGAACACAGGGAAGAGAATACTTTAAAAATGGACACCCCACAGCCTGGGGGCCACTAATACAGATACCCCCAGCCAGGGGGATACCACAGAAACAACTGTTCCCCAAGAAGACGACTCCCAAACAGGGGGAGCAAAACACCAAAACGCAACGGGGCATACCGGCCGGATAATGAACCATAGGACGTGCCAGAAGGGAGAAAACTCATCAGCAGTTCTCAAGAGTGCGACTCAACCTAAAGGGGAGAAAACAACGTTGGACGGGGCATCCCGGTCTAACAACAAAAATTAAGACGCAGTAGCCCTAAAGGACAACAAAGGGTGCAGTGCTCCCACTGAGGGCTACTCTTACAAAAGAGGAGCAAGTCAAGAAAACGAGGGGCCATACCGCCTGGACCTCACTAAAACAAAAGGGGTAAAAGCTCCCAATGCTCCCCAAGATTCCGACTCCTCAAAAAGGGAGATGTTTCCTAGAAAGAGCATCGAGCAAGGAAAGTGGAAAGGGAAATGTCCCGCAAAATAGCAACCCTTCAGCAAAGGAACAGCAAAAACTGTTCAACCCCACCAACGATCCAACATCAACACCAACAAGAAGGTTTGCATGGAGGAATACCGTAAATAAACAGCTGTCCCCTCAAGAGCACAGAGACCTGTACTTGACCAAGTAGAAGGGACAGAAATTAAACCAGTGCCAGGCGCTTTGGAGGCAATCGAAGGCAGAGTCCTGTCCTTCGTCATCTCCGATATACGGAAAAACAGCTTCTTAGGGATGAAAAAGGAAGAAATAGCGGGGTTCTTACGCAAACGAAACATCCCGGTACTATACCTGTACCAGAGTAGCTACGCAATGTGGGGCATCCTCCTACCCACCAGGGAAGATGCGGAGAGACTCTCTTACACGAAATCAAGTATGGGAGAATAAAACTAATGCATGAATACCAGCGCAAAAAAGATCCGTGTGCAGCTATTCAACGTACCTATGCAAATACGAGCAGAATTTTTGGGGCCCTTCTTCACATAGTTCGGCGAGGTCGAAAGGATTACCTCAGTACAGTCGAAAAGCGGCACGCACTTGGGCAGTTACACCGTGGCTATGGGGCTAAAGAGAGTAGGCTTCCCGGCGATACCAGCATAGCTGGCATTGAAGGAGGCAATTATGACGGTGGTGGTGGAGGGTCGTCGTCCGCACTGCTGGGTCACATGGCCAAGAGCTGCCCCCAAAAGTCAACCCCTATTCAAATGACACCAAAGGCGATCCCAACGTCTGAGACAGCACGTGTCAAAATAGGTTGTCACAATTTCTGCAACCGGTGCACCAACCCCATCACCGGGGAAACCCAAAAACACGCAGGAGGTTAAGAGAGAGGAATAGATCCCGGTAACGGGGTGGAAACAGAACCCCACAATCCCATCTGCCACCGTCCCTTAACCAACCCAAAAACCGAGGCAGCAACAACAGCAGCAGCCTAACAAAAGCAGCTTCCACGATAGCCACAGTAACAGTCACGGCAGCAGGAACAGGAGCAGCAGCCGAACCAGCCGTTGAACCAGCCACAGCAACAACATCAGCTGCCGCTGCAAATTCCACAGCCGATGCCGCGAAAACAGCGGCAACAACAAAAAAGGCCGCAGCCGAAGCAGCAGCAACAGCCAGAACAGAAGCAGCAGCAACAAAAACGGCCTCAGCAATCAAAGCAGCAACAGCTTCAACCAGAGCAACAGCAATTAGAGGAGCAGCAACAACCAACAGTTCCCACACAAATTAAGACGGGAACCAAACGAAGAAAAGACTGCTCCTTGGAGGATGAATCCGCTATCGAGAGGGAGAAAACTCAACCTTACCACTCCCCGGTTCATTCAAAAGCATAAAAAAGAAAAATAAGTGGAAGAAAAGGCGGCCCACTACCTATGAGCATACACCACCCCGAACAACAACACGCCCCACTTCCACCCCCAAACTACACACTACACCAACACTAGACACCGCATCAACACCAGACACCACACCAACACCAGACACTACACCAACATCAACACCAACACCAGACACCACACACCACACCACCTCTGCTGGACTGCCAACAGATAGGGGGACAAGACGTTAATGCCCTCTCTAATTTCGCGGACGCCCCACTGCTAACAACTTTTGTCAGGCTTCTAGAGGGCTGCATGACAAACGTGTGTACAATGCTGGAGCCTGCAGAAGGGGCTGTTCCGGGAATTTAACTCATTAGAAAAAATGGCCCTTATTTGGACGAACTGTCAAAACAATGCAAGGGAAGGTGCCCAGTGTTGGTTCATCCGTCACTTTATAGGGCCCTGAAATTGACTTTTCCTTTAGATGTCCGCGGTATTGTAAGAGAAGGTCAGGACATGAAATATCTGGCCACCTTGCATACAACGTCGGCGTCCTTTCCTCGACTGACTTCGGAGCTGAGTGTGACACACCTTAAGGTAGGTACACTGCCTTTGAATTTGGCTAATCTGAATGCGAGGGGCTTGAGACCATCGGACCAGGTGACTCGCCTCCGGCACGACCTCTTGTCCCTGGGAGTCGATGTGGCTGCGATTCAGGAGACGCATTTCGTTGCTCCTATGGACTATCAGGTGCTAGCGCCAGATTTTGAGGTTTTCTCAGCATGTGGCAGCCCGCAGGAGAAGGGAGTTTCCTTGCTAGTTAAACGTACCCTATCCGCGATAGTTGACGTTGTTCATAGAGATGCGGAAGACAGGCTGGTCGTGGCCGATGTTGCCGTAAAATATTCTGTGTTTCGGGTGATCGAGGTTCATGCGACAAGCACCGCTCGCGAGAGGGTCTTATTCATCGGTCAGCTCGATACGTTTCTAGATTATCGGAAGCAGGTAGTGCTAATGGGGGGATTGGAACGCTATTTTAGACCCCGGGATATATAAGGTAGGAGGCGAATCTAGGCGGAGAGGTGCGTCCAGCCTGGCTGATCTGATGTCTAGATGGGGACTGGTCGACAGGTTTTGGGTCGACCATCCGGGGCGGGAGATGTGGACGGTGTCCAATAGCGTTTCCTCCTATCCAAATACCTTTTTGGACAGGATGTTTCAAAGGAGAGGCGCAGTAGACTTCCTATCCTGTTCCACATTCACTTAGCTAAGCCAGACGGACCATAAACTAGTTTTGCCCGGCTGGGGCTAAAAAATAAGCCTAAGTTAGCGTGGTACTCGAAGTTAAACACCTCCCTTCTGGAGATCCAGGACTTCCTAGATCAGTTAAGAGAACTAATTAAAAAGGCACTAGTGGGGGCGGTTACCGCGAGTAAATGGTGGTTAGGTCTCAAAGCCAAGATCAAAAGCTTCTCTGTCAAGTATGCCCAGAGTCTTGCACAATATAAGGCCAAAACAGAGAAGCAGCTTGAACAGAAACTAGCCTGAGCTATCGGAGGGGGTGACAGGGTTAGTCAGAAACTAGCTAAGCAGAACCTTCTACGCGAGACTAGCGAGCGTTACGAAGGCCAAGTTGTTAGAGCTAGGCTTAGAATGAAAGGCAACGGAGCAGTCAATTCTGATGAAGATTTGTATCGTGACGTTTCTAGGCGTGGCTCGGGCAAATACATTGCGAAAGTCAGACATCCGGATGGACGCACCCTTGAATCGACTCGGAAGGTCTGCGAGGGGTTTTGAGAACATTCCAGGGAGCGTTATACGCAGCAGCCCGATCTTCTGGTTCTTGAGTTAAGCGACTATTTGGCCGACTTCGAGATGGCTAGAGCAGCTAGTTGCGAGGGCCGGGTGACGGAGCGGGAGGTCTTTAGTGGGATGAAGCAGGTCAGCTGTGACAGATCACCGGGACTCGATGGTCTGCAATACGAACTGTATTTGACGATGCCGCCCATGTTTCTGGCTCTTCTGACGGATGTGTTCAACCACTGGTTTGCTCAGGGATCCATTTCAGGGCAAGTCACCAAGGGAGTGATTACATTGTTGGAGAAAGGTGACGGGTATGGGGGGAAAGATTTAGACGACTACAGGCCCATCTCTGCTATACACAGAGTTGAAGATTTTGGTCGAATCGGATGCAGGTTGTTATCGGTAAGTTGGTTGAACGGATAGATCTACTTCGTAAAGGGGAAATCGATTCAGAACAACTTGCACCTGATCCGCGCGATCCCAGAGGGTGGAATAAATGCCGACACGGAAGCCGCGCTCATCAATTTAGATAGTCCAAGGCGTTCGATAGGGTCGATCATCGTTTCGTGGCATCTGTCGTAGAGGCCGCCGGTTTTAAACCGGACTTTTGCAAGTGGATCTCCGTGATATATCGACAGCCCTCTGCTGTCGTGCAAGTCAATGGATAGCGCTGAAACCCCTTTGTTATCTCTCAGTCGGATTGTCAGGGTTGTCCGCTGTCGCCCCTGCTTTACTTCCTGGCCTTGGAGCCTCTGCTCCGCAAGCTGAGACGTTGGTAGACAAATTCGGCTCTGCGCGGAATGGCTCTGCCTGGCGGCTAAGCTACCAAGGTATCCGCGTTCGCCGATGATATCACGGTCTTCGTGTCGAGCTTCTGAGGCATCGAGACTATGTCGGAGGTGCTCGCACAGTACGAAAGAATCATAGGAGCCAAGATAAACCGCAGTAAGTCGGTTGGCAAACGCACACCTCCAGGCGTTATTCAGCTAGATGGATGGCCCGGTTTGGATCCTCGGCATCTGGTTAAGACCGGGTCTCCAGCTTGATAAGAATTGATCGGAGGTACCGTCAAAGGTGGAGGCGGAGGTCAAGTGGCTTCCTAGGAAACTTTCCTTAAAAGGTAGAGCCGCGGCGTGGCCATATACGTCTTCCCTCTCCTCATTTACCGACTGGCCGTACATCTCCTGCCTGCACAACACCTACAAGCTCTTGTCGAACTCTTGTCGTCGGTCCTTTGGGACAGAGGAAGACACTGAGTAAGCAAACATGTCTGCATTCTACGTCCGTGTGAGGGAGGTTTGGAAATGCCGGATTTAAAACCAAACCCGACCGCCCGAATGACAGTCAATTCTTCTCCCCATTGCGTTATACGGCTGCTGTTGTGTTGGTAATGAATTAACGATGTTTTGTCATCGTCCAAATGCCTCTACTAAATTTGTTTACACAAGATGGCAGTTTGTATATTACTTCCCGATATGCTCAGCCCAAGATAGGAAACATTAGAGGCATCCACATACAGTACTGTTGCGCTGTTTCACAGCTCATCAGTGCAGCTAGAAATGCAACTGCCTCAAGCAAGGATCGAAACCCGAGCGCCTAAATGACAGTCAAGGCTTCTCACTATTGCGCTATACGGCTGCTGTTGTATGGGTAACGATTAACGAATGATTAACGATGTTTTGATATCGTCCAAATGCTTTCGCTCGATTTATTTACACAAAGAACGTCGCTGAATGCACTAATGGAGGTAGTATATATATATATATATATATATATATATATATATATATATATATATATATATATATATATATATATATATATTAGTGATGATAGGATTATATCTTTCTCTAATCTGATACAATTACTAATCTCGATTGAATCCGATTCTAAATTCCCTATTCCGAAACAATTACCGATCTAAATTCTTATAAAATTACTCAATACTTTTTAGAGATATATCGCTTACAAGTATTAAGCATTGAAAAAAAATCAATGTGGAGTCTGCATTTTTATTTTACAACGTAATATGTACACTTAAGTGTGGGAGCATATATTACGCGAGTAATTTTTTTCTGAACATTTTCCTTAAATGATTTTCATGTAATTAATTGACAGTAATGAAAACACTAAATATTCAGGGTTGGTGCTAAAATATTTGGTAAACAGGCAAAACTCAACGAGGTATGTTTATGCAAGTACTGATTTGACCCTTTTTTTCTTTTGTCAGAAAAAATAACCAAATAAGAATTACAACAAAACTTGGAGCGGTTGGAATTCAAAGAGTCGCAAAGCTGCTAGAGAACGCAAGAAGTACTATGATGAGTAAAACATCCACACTAACCAAAGTGTTTAAGCCATTTTTTGAAGGAAATCACAAAAGGGACTGAAGTCATCAGTCACAAAGAATGCTTTACTATATTCACAAGTTCCCCAGAACAATGTATGAACTTACCCGTTCCTCAGGCAGTGCTCCCAAAGAGTCCCCCATGGTGGCCATCATTACGCAGTAAATCTTCCACTGTGTACACTGACTTGTGCGTCTTCTCGGAAAAGGAAAGCAACAAAGAAACGTATTTAGTAGCCACTTTTGTTGTTTCTGACAAAATTCTTGAAGGATCTCAAACAGATCATATGATGCAATGTCGTCTAGTAGGAGTTACTAACCTCCTAGCGGCAAATGTCAGATATCATATTCAGCGTTACATCCAGTTCAATAGAAAAGCATCCAAGTCATGTACAAGTACAGCTTAAACGCCCAGAGATATCTACTTTGACAGAGTTGCGTCTGAATTGTCTACTGGACTGGTCCAAGGTTACATCTATATACTGCTTGCTATTTCGGAACGGTACACCTGCTTACTCAGCGAATTTGGCATTGAAGCTGGACCATACCGGGACAGTAAATTCCGCATCAAAGAGAAACTTAACCGATTTCTTCTCGGCCAGATCAGCTCTATACAACAATTCAATCTACATCAACCGCAGTTGTTGTTTTCTGCACAGTTATCCAAGATTGATGACCTGACGAATGGAAACCAACACATGAGATGATGATCTCATGCCAAGCCAGTTTTCACACATTGTGAATATCAATATTTATTACTGATTATTACTGTATATTAACGTATATAAATCTATCTATCTTTCTATCACTCTCTCTCTCTCTATCTCTCTATCTCTCTCTCTCTCTCTCTCTATATATATATATATATATATTAATGTTTATACTTATTACTTTTATATATTATCTATTGTTTATAATTAAAGTTTCCTATATCGTATTCCATTCTATACTATGCCTACTTAGTTATTGGTTTTTCCCTAGCATATGTGCCGATACTTTTACTCTTCTTACTCTCCAGGGTTCTCCTCCGTCTATGATTTTTACGTCGTCCTATAATGGTAAATGGTTTTACCTTTCCTTTCAGATATGTTCAGATGTACATGATTTTTTCAATATCTCCACATACTACGATGTTTCGATGTTCTTCTAACCGAACTTTTAGTAAGCGACGCATCTTACCTTTGTTTAGGTTACCACATTTGCCTGGGATTTCATACACACAGTTCTTATAGTTTTTTTTTTCTGTAGGAGGCTTGACTCTCACGAGCTGTTTCCTGAGAGTTAGTCTAACTTGAACACTGCCCTTATATCATATGGGTGACATGTTAAATGAAGTTTTTGTAGATAAGCCCACATATGGTATACAAACTGTGGTGAGTTTCTCAGTGGTGTAATTTTTGTGTCTGGTCCAGATTTTTTCGAGCGGATGTCATGTTCTCTTGATAGTTGTTTTTGTTGCAGAGTTTCTCTTACACTGTTTAGCTCCTCTTGGTAGGCATTGCTGTTACTACATATTGTTTTTGCTCGGTCTTTCTTTAAGATGCACATTCAGCGGACACATTATCAGTGTAAAAATTGACTGTATTTACTGATCGCACGGCAGGTATATTTCCCCTGCTTGGAAATGGATGGAACCAAGACGCCATAACTGGAAATACACATCCTTATCTTATGACCTATGAACCATGGCCAGAGGTTTACCTCAAACTCACAGAATGCCAGTGCAAAAACTGTGGATCTCAAAGATGCAGTTGTCGTCTGAAGGAACTGAGATGCACCGCGTGGTGTGGTTCTTCTGGGGAAACTTGTAAAAATTCTTTGAACTGTGCTCATGATGATTCAGACCAAATGATATTTTCAAGTTTATTGTTTATGTAACATAAGATCATCTTCAAGATTTCCTATTATTATTAAGCGTTTTCAAAATGGTGTTCATTTTCATTTGTCTACAATGTAATAATAAAATTATATTAAATGTATACAAATGTGGGAATCTTTCTGAAACCATGCATCACACGTGATAATATCTTCAAATTCAATAACATTATCACAAGTACATACGAAGCTGCACCATATGATTCTGCATTTCGGCCTATTTAATTTTTTGCTCTAAAAATGTAATAAAAGCCTATTTCAATGTGTATCCACTCGAAAAATGTTCTGTTTCTTCTTTCAAAAGGTTTGAATGAATGCCGAATCCTAACATTCCGTACAATCTAAAGTGATTTCTAGGCTCTTTACAGAATTTGCCTATTGTCTTCTCAGCTTATCATAAGTGATTGTCGAAGGAGAATAAATTCTAGTGTTCTCTGGCACACAAGTTTCCCAAAATTTGTAGCCCTTTTTACGTCTCCCGCTAATGATTGTCTAAAGCCGTTTTCCATTGATATCTTTACTGGCAACGGGCATTCGTTTTCTTTGAGCTTAGGGTTAAAGTAAGTGTCCTAAGCATTGTTCCAGTTAGAGTCTGGCCTTAATTCTTTTACTTCTATTCTCACCCTACTTGATATTGCACAGTAGTGTTATATTATTTTATAAAATTACATACAATTTCATTGAATTCGCTTCATATGGTGCTAATTTCATGCTTCTTTCAACATTTAGTTTACAATATAATTGTGGTCGTTAGCCTTTGAAAATGTCATCTTTTTTATAGATATTGTCAGACTTTTTCTTAAGATGTCTGCTTGTTATTTTTCCAGTGTTTCTTTTTATTTTGCTTTCAATTTAAAGATTCTAAATATTAGATAGGCTTTCGTCATGTTTCATAGACATTTCAGTTCTTCTGAATGTTACGTGCATTTGCATGGATGTTTATTCTATCTGTTTAGACAATAACCTCTCAATTATTATTTCCGTCTTGTAAACTATTATAACATCCAGTCTTCTTTTTTGTATGAATTAATGTGTTTTTACCTTCAAGATTAATATTATTTTGTAAATAGATATACTAGTAATGTTTTTTGTTTTAGTATGTTTAAAATACAAATGTTTGTATAGTTCTATGTGTAATACCTCCCTCATGACACCGTATCTGTTCTTGTATACTTTTGGAGCGATATACGAGATATGTTTAAATGCTGATTCGAACTAATGTTAGCGTTTAGAATTCTCTAACCGTTAATTTACTAGTTTACCTTGGTGTTTTTATTTTATATATTAGATAAAGATCACACAGAATTTCAATGGTAACATTTTTCTGCCACGCTTGCAATATTAAACTTTGCTAAAACAAAAAGGGCACAGATTGTATTTACATAGCATTAGTTATTTTATATCAAGCTATATTTTTTATTGGTATAAGATGTATTTAGATAACAACGAAGATAGCAAAGCCCTTTACATCGTCGAACGCTATCATATCTAATAATAAGTACGACCACATACTGTTTTTTACAATTGCTTCATATTCGTCTGGTTTTTAGGAAAGAAAATCTGTTCCACGAATATTAGTTTTTATTCATCATTCGCAAAAGTGCCACCGAAGCTAGCTTTCCTCAGCAGTTACAGTGTTCTTTTAGAGGCAAGTTGCTGTATAAACGGCCATATCATAATTGTATTAAAATCAAGTCAACTGTCAGCATATATATATATATATATATATATATATTCGATACAAATAATATATATATATATATATATTATTTGTATCGAACGAGTGTATCTACATATATTTTGTTTACTCGATCGCTACATCTCTTCTCTCTCAGCCCCTCTTTTTCTCGCTCTCTCTCTTTCTCTCTCTCCCTCTTTCTGTCTGGATATATATATATATATATATATATATATATTGTAAAGAAAATTAATTTTTAGGATATTCAAAGTAAGAGTAAAATAATTTGCATCGGCCAAATTGCCGTTTGATTGATGCAACCTGATCTTTTTTTTTTGAGAATTATCACTGTTATTTTTCACAAAAATGTAATCCTAATTATTTTACTAATTACATATTCAGATCGTTATATAATTCTTTTAGAGTAAAAAGAGAGTGACCAATTCTCTTGGCATGACGTCACTTTTGGTGGGATTTCGCCTTCCCTTTCTTATACATACTTTATGCTGATCACATAAGTTTATTTTTTGGGCTTTTAAAATTCTTGACAATTCCATTAACCATTTCAATTATTTAACAGTTTTAATAGCCGTGAGTATTTTTTATTTCGCTTTAAATTATTTATAGTGGATATAGTTTTAGCGGCTTCACATAAGGCATGGACCATATAATATGTTTTTATTTTTTTTTCCTTACTTTTATACACTAGTTCATTTATAGAATAAATATTTCTCTTCGTATGTATTTCGAATTTTATTGATCATTACTTGTGAATTTGTTTATTGTAAATCATGAAAAATATTCAACAGAAAGAATACATGATGCAGATGACACTGTTTTGTAAATTAATGTTTAATATTTTCCGTATAAAATACTTATCATATAGTCATACGAGTGCACCATTGCGCATATTGTTGAGAATTAGTTAATACCATGGTGTTAAGTTTATGAACATTATCGGTATCGATTATATCTGGAGTTTAATTTTTTAACATTTCGATCGATGTATTCATCGATCTTCTTCAGGTATTTTTTTTCGAATTCGAGAACTTTTACATCAGCTCGAGAATATTTCTGCAAGGAATCTTGAACGGAAGCCTTTATGTAATCTGTGGGAGTATCATGCTTTAGCTCCGCAGGTCATTGTTGTGTAAAAGTCCGAAGTAAGTTGCAAGTGAGTTTTTTTATGGATACCCGGGTGAGGAGGTAACTTTTAACTTTCAGTAGAATGTAACTTTAAATAATTATATCAAGTACTCCATCCGCTACTAAACCTGTTTATTCGGAATTCCTTGCGGATTACCGAGTTTGCTAAAAATATTTCTGAGTTATACAGGAAGACTCCCGAATTCGATAATATACAGCTAAACTATATCGGAGGCTATGTATAGACCAAAATTTTGTAAACATTACAATCAGGATGAGAACAGTAGTCCGAAGAATAAAATAAAAAGCAAATCCTTATCTATAAAACCTCGGAACACATGAACTAACTATGCTATATGTAATTTACTTCAGGAAGTAGAACACGATTTCTGTTATTACAAGCTGATGCTGAACTACAATTACAGTATTTTATACATGTGTTTGTTTCACTTATATTAGAGAACCCTAAGGTATGTTTTACCATATGATATTATCACATACATATTTGTACTGCAATCATCAAATCGCACTTAGGCAAATGAGTGTAAGTAACAAATTAATTATCTCTTCTTTTATGGGTTTCTAGTTGATCATCTTTTATTTAAAAAATAGTCTTAAATATTTTGCTGGAAAAAAATGAAATAAAACAAGTACGAAAAAAGAGAAAAATGAAAAACATGTAAAACCGTAACAAACTCAAACGTATATGCATACACACACATATATACATATATATTTGTATGTATATATATATATATATATATATATATATATATATATTTATATGTATATGAATAAATATATTTATATATGTATGAAAAAACACTAACTCATTTTTATATATTCATTTATTTATTTACTTATTTAAAACAATGTAGACAATAACATTCTTGCTTACAATTTTACATCGAGTTACAGAGAACTACGCTTAAACAGACAATAACACCTCTCCACTGTCCTTCCAGAAATAGTTGTATAAAGAAATTTAATTCAGAATATTTAAATTTCTTCAACGTTATTAAAAATTAATAGAATCTATAGCGCTTTCGTCTTGAAAAGGTTTCATTGTTTTTGAGGTGGCAGGTACATTGCTGATTAAATGGATGTAATTGTCATGTCACTTGAAACAATTAAGGCATTCTGAAATAAAAAAATATATAAAGAATATATGAATTTTGAATAATATTCACAGTGTAAACATCATGTAAAACGGATATATTAGTAAAGACAAGGGTAGATATGATATACAAACAATAAGAACTAAACAATATGCATTGTTAAATGAAACATATAAAATATGGGATAATAAAAAAGGATAAATAAGTACAAAATGGAAATCATAAGAATTGCATTACCGCAATATGAATTATGATTTGTATGACAAAATATCTATATGTAATAATATTATAATATTATGATTTATCTTTCTATATAAATAAAATGAACTCATTTTTCACGTCTGATTTTGACATTAATAGGATTAAAAATCAAGATATTTCATGCAAATATAATATGCACAAATGGCAGAACAATATCTGAGGTGTGTTATACGCTGATTATTTCTCAAATTCCTCGATAATCTTAGATTTCTATGCTTTTTCTGCTGAGAAGTCACGGCCAAAATCGGTTAAGATCAATGGAAGTGGTAAAATATTTTCTCTCTAATAAATTCCTCCTCCCCCTTCCACCACTTAACACCGTTTGGGGATCGTTCACAAGGAACAGTTGAGAAGAGAACACCGGTTTGGCTTCGTAGTTCTTTCATGTGAAGTTATTTAAAATCACTAAACTAATCTGCAGTGCTCTGTGGCGTAGTGGTTAGCGTGCTGGACAATTCAGATTATATTTTCACGTTCGCGCCGACCTACCGTAGTCGTTTTTTTTTTTTTTTTTTTCCTAAACAACTGGAATGGACTTTTCTTGGTGGCCGAACTGTTAACGTTGCAGATGTTTGTTTTTTTTTCACACTTTTTTCCCTACTTTTACTCAAGACTCCGGGTTTGATCCTTCCTACTTACCTACCATAACATTTTTTAACCCCCCCGTCCCGGAAACAAACACTCGGGCAACGCCGGGTACCCCCGCTAGTGAATAAATAATAAAAATAGCAATCTATTAGAATCGTTTAATAAATATATGAAATTTATATGAAGTAATATGTTAATGATGTGCACATTATATGAGTGTTGTTACTCTGGAGAGAAAAGAAAAAGAATGCTAATGAGATACGAATGTTTGAAAAATCCCCCTTCCGACAGCCAGTATTATATAGAAAACTGAATCCCTAATGCCCTCATTTGAAGACACGGAGAGACAAGGTCATCCACTTAGCAAAATACATTTTATATTGTTAGGATTTGTATTCGACTTTTCCTCAGGTATAAAATATGTGTTTTTAAAGTAAGTTTTTCCAGAACACACCTCAACATACAATTTAACTTGGAAACTAACGTTGATAAACGAACGCGGTGTTTTTTTTTCAAATTTAGTCATAATCGACAAAATAATTTTTAAATGAGTGTATCTAATAAATAAAGTGTTTAAGGTGTTTTTTGTTTCCGCCGATAAAATATGGACGTAATAGATCTGCATTTATATTATTTATTAATTTTCGTTTCGCTTTTTGTTTCCGCCCCAACAACTGGCAGCTGGGCCGTAGCCGAGATTGAATTTACTACAAGAGTTTTTAGTGTAAATTCAAAACTTGTCGGTAGCTAAATAGTTGATGTTTCGCCAGGGTTATCAAGGGTATTTTTATCGTGACGCCATTACTATAAGGGGTGCCTACAACGGTTTAAGATAGCTCTACGAAAAGATGGACTTCGGAAGTTTCTCATCGTGGTACTTTTACCTCGCGGCACATTTAGCATCTCGCCTTCCCAGATTGTCACTCCTCTGGTACTGGGACGCTCAACATTGCTAAACGTCGATGATCTAGCGAAAAACGGTGTGTCAGATGGATTGCGCCGTGATATGTATTATTTAGAATAATCGGACTGCTGTTATCATCTGGAGCCATATTTTCACAACATTTAGGCCGATGTTATCTTTAACTTTTCACAATTGTATCTTGTCGAAGTTATGCATTTCGGAAGATTCCCGGATTCGTCAAAATTCAGCAAGGACAATCGAGTTTTACAAGATACACTTGAAAAAAATAGAGGTTTAATCGGCCGAGATATCGTGAAAATAATATTCAAACTGAAAATAGTGGTGAAGAAAATGAAATAAATAAAAACTGTCGACCTTTATACCAAAAATTGTGAAAAGCGTATTGTCTTATTACACTCTTGTACATTCTTCTGTTAGTGTATATGAAATAATTGCTATTACGGAAATGTCCGTGTTCCATAATACTTTCAGATTGTTTTGCGGTTGTGTACGAGCTTCACACA
Organism: Euprymna scolopes; assembly: GCF_053919585.1. Taxonomy (NCBI): domain Eukaryota; kingdom Metazoa; phylum Mollusca; class Cephalopoda; order Sepiida; family Sepiolidae; genus Euprymna; species Euprymna scolopes. Next base: position 66,184,507 of record NC_136486.1, on the reverse strand, counting down.
TGATTCTGTACTTAGTGTAACATACAATGTTTCATCAAGGCAATGGTATTGATTCGCAATAATCCAGGAGGTTTATTCTCGCAACATTTCCTTTGTCTTTTAAACAGATTTCGGCATTTATAATTTATGAAAACATATTTTAATTGAATAAAACAGGATAAACAAAAATTACATCGACCAGAATGGAATTCATGAGAAAAAATGTTTCATAATAATGAATAATAAAATAATCAACATATCGCAGACTTTAATTTCTGAAAATATCAAGATGGAAATTTACTTTTTATTCAGGATTATTTTGTCTACGTTTGCAAAAAATATTGTCATTTATAGATAAGCGTTATTATATTGAATCGGGCCTAACAGGAGACTGTGGAGAGTAGGGCAGTGAGATGCTTGCTCACAATGCATTTAAACGTCTGCAGTTTGGCACAGTATGGGAAGGAGTAGATAAGGAGAGAATTCCAAAGCCTAACAGTTAGAGGAAGAAATTGTTAGAATAGAAGGCTTTCCGATATCTAGGGAACTCAACAGTCAAAGATTAACTTATACTGCTATGACATTGCAACAATGTATTCATGTTGCATGTGAATGTTATATACAATTCACTTGACAAAGCAGGGGATGGTAGAGCGGTAGCTCTAAATATATCTAAGGACTTTGACAGGGTAAGGCATGGATGACTTCTCAGGAAAATCAGATCAGACGATATCACTGGAAGAATAGTTGACATAGTAAAATCCTTCTTAGATAAGAGAAACATCCAGGTTTTAAAACAGCATCAAATTTAAAAAGGGCAATTAAAAGAATCGTTTTGGAATAGGAAACTTATTTAGATTCCGATACCGATTCTGATACTCTCAATCATTCCAGTTGTTTTTGTCCGATTTCCGAGCCAGTTTCCGATTAATCGCCCCATCAATAATATATATATATATATATATATATATATATATATATATATGTACATATATATACATGTATATTGTGTGTAAATATATGTATATATATACATGTATATAGTTGTATACACTGTATATATATAAATATATACTTACATATATATACATATAATTAAATGTATACAGATAATACAACTATATATGTATATATATATATATATATATATATATATATATATATATATATATATATATATATATATATACTAGGAAAAGTACCCGTCGTTGACTGGGTTCAAAAACAGTCTAGAGAAAATGAACTCTTATTATTATGAAAAGGAAGGGTTGTAAATTTTGGTTGAATTTGTGGGTATCAATATCAAAGCAAAATATGATGATAGTAAAAATAAAATAGATCAACCCCATAATTTATTATACCATACCTGTTCACACTGAAACACTTATCACAATATTTTGTGGATCTATATTATAAAACCTTGTTTAACTTTGTGACATATTTCCATTCTATGGAGGTCAGGTGCGAACAAACACCCCACAATTTTATTATACCATATTTCTTCAAACTGAAACATAATTATCAAAGTATACTTACGCAGATAGATATGAAAAGTCTTTATTAAAGTGTGTGTCTATTTCCATTTTATGGGGGCCAGGCCCGAACGCAGATCCTACAATTTTATTATACCATCCCTATTTAAGTTAAAGCATACTTATCAAAGTATTCTCATGTACATCTATACCAAAAACACTTGTAAACGTTTTTTAATTTTTTTATTTCCATACCTTGTGGGAAAGGCACGAACGCAGACCCCACAAGCATCATTATGCCAGATAAAACATACCTATTCCTGTGTATCGATACATCTATCATTATATGTAATCAGTTTTTTTTTAAATAGTCAACCAGACACAGACACAGACACACACACACATTCAGCTTTATATTATATATAGATATGTATATATATATATATATATATATATATATATATATATATATATATACATATACATATATATATATAGCCTTATACTTTTTTATATATGTATGTGTGTGTGTGTGCGTGTGTGTTTGCGTGTGTGTGTTTGCGTGTATAAGTACCTGCCGTTTCCTGGTAAATATTATACAAAATATAATTTTGTTTATTCCAAACGAAGGGAACTATCTGTATGTGTACGACTACATATGTAAGCCATTTTTCAAAAGTCGAATCTGTATTAAACAAAGTTTCGCTCGGTCGAATCATGTGGAAAGAATTAGATTGAATAACAACTGTTGCGATCAACCACCCAACGGAGTGACACATCACAATAATATAATAGTTGTATTAATTTCTCCTATCTGGAGTGATGGGTTTATTCGTTAGTGAATCAGAATCACACATAACTGAAGGATATATATATATATATATGCATATATATACATATATATATATATATATATATATATATATATATATATATACATATATATATATATGCATGATTGATTGTTAATTATTATCGATGTTTGTGTAAAGTATAAATTGATGTTTACCTGCGCGATTTCAAGCGTTGTATTCTCAAGCATAGTGTTGGAAGGTACCGTAAGTTGAAAAGATATACCTGAAAATAAATGCAAATATAAACGTCGTTTACAGTAATATATTTCTATTTATTAATAAAGAAATATTTCAGGAGTATATCTCTTAGAAATGCTATAAAAAATTAGATTTTCCCTAATCCATTAACCGCTTTCTATCACAAAGTTGAAATAATATATATTAAATTCTAAAATAGTTTGCCTTTAAAACATTATTTGATAAATGTCTGAGGAAACACATTAAAATAATGACTAACGAGTCTGTGTCACAATTAGTGTGTATTTGCATTAATAGTTAATATTTTCAGTCCTTCGTATAAGATATAACCTTTTTTTAAAACCATTTATAAATGAAAACCCAAGTAAAATCGATGAAAGTAAAGTATTAGTGTTAATGTATTTGCATACATTATTTCCAAGTTACAGACACATACCAGAAAAAAAACTAAAAAAAAACTAGTAAACTTAATGTAATTTGTCATATTTTGTACAATGTTATCAATAATAACTCCTGAATATATCCAGTACGAAAATATCAGTGTGCCCCTTAAAAATATTGATTTACGTAAATAAATTTTGAGAACGCCACGCGATATGTGCATTAGATAATGAAACCCATTTTTAATTATAACAAAAATATGATTAGTTTTATATCTTAATAATAATTTTAAGAAAGTATTTCTATTTTTATATTCGTATAAAAACGATGTAAATGAATATTTCTTCCTGTTGTACTGTGCTGTTTTAATGTAATTCAGAATTTTTAATATGCTATGCATAATTATTTATTTCGCAAAGGGTGTCATTGTTATATATGGACTGGAAATAAGAAAAAAAACATATTAATTAAGTCTTAATAATTAACAGGAAACGTTTACCCTAAACTCCCAACTCGGCAACGATATATTGACTATGCTTTGATTAAACAGAAAAAAATACACAATATCGATTCCTTTCATATAAATATCTTTGATAATATTTACTGTTTACATAGAATGCTATTTAGAGAGGGAAATCATAGGCAAGGTCCGTGAGAATATAGAAAAATAGCGTGAATATTGTGAATTGTTTTTTAACAAAATGTCTCTAAATATGATCTGATCACGTGAAAATCTTTTCCTTCTATATTTGAATATGTAAAAACATTTGCGATTTGTTCCGGCACAGCAATTCGTGAAATAATGAGCTTTAATTTGTTTTCAGCTAAGATTTACTGTTCAAGTAATCAGTAAGAGACAAATCTTTTACGGAGGTTTTCTATTATTTCGTTCTGTTTTCAATGTATCTCTTCGAGCGCTTACCTTTATTTGATTTTGTTATATTCTTACTTTAAATAAGAATACAGCAAGAAACATTGGGTTATGGATGAAAGACAAAGGGGTTTATTTACAAGGGAATACAGGTGGCATAAGAGTTACTCCACATATTTTCTTATTTTCTTCCTGTCTTTTTTTCCTTCTGCCTCAGTCACGCAAGAGGGTCAATATATCCATAGTTCATTTCATCTATGAACGGATGTTAGGTTGTTCCATTACATCACCTTCGTCTCAAAATAAATTCTTCCATAGAATTTTGCTTCTACCATTTTTTTACCTATTCAGACTTAGTTAAAAAAATTCGGTGCTTTTTATTTTTTCTTTCACTTCTCACCATTTGTGTTTGCCGATGTTTTACTTTTGGAGAGTGACTGGACTTCTGAGTTATTAGTACTCCCTTGCTTGGAGCATGTGTATGGAAAGTATCGTATAGCACTTCCATTGGTAACTCTTGGTTTCTGACTGTTTCTATGTACCAGGGTCTCAGTTGGTTTATATGTGTTTTTGTGGAAAAAAGTCTGCATTTGTATAATGTAAACCATTCTCCCAATTCTTCTTGAGATTATGCCTTCTTCCCCAAAACTCTTCCCTATCCGATAATTTTTGAAAAAAACTTTCTCCCCGTCATTGTAATCCTTGTAACTTACATTATCCTTGATATTTTTTATTACTTTTTCTCTTGGGATTAACCGGTCGATCACCGAAAGTACCTTCCTGACAAACATAATTTCAGCTGGAGATAATTTAGCATTTGCATTTGGATTAAGTGCTATCCTATATATTGCTAAGCATTTTTGAATGTTTTTTCTTCCGTGTCGACGTTATTAATCTTTTTTAAAGCTCATTTAAAAGTATAGACAACTCTTTCCTCTTGTCCGTTTGATCGAGGGTTAAAAGTTGGTGTTGTAATGTGTTCAATGGCCAGTGCCTCACAGTAGTGCTTGAATTCTTGACCTGTAAACATAGTGCCATTATAACTAACAATTGTTTTCGGAACTCCGAGCCGACTAAATACCTCATCCAGCGCTTTTATTTTTTGCCGCTGTAGGGTGTTTGTATTTAAACGTGTTTTGGCCTTTTTAGCATACTATCTACTATTACTAGGTAATAAAATTCCTTTCAGAGGTCCTCTGTAATTGATATAGATGCGTGTCCAGGGTACATCTGTTTACGGCCAAGGTTGCGTCCGTATCGGGGAAGATCTAGCGGCTAGTTGGAATCCTTTACATAATGTTACCATTTTCTCAATGTCCTGATCCATTCAAGGCCAGTATGTGAATCCTCTCACATGGGCCTTCATTCTTACGAGTCCAGGAAGTCCCATGTGGAATTCTTTTAGGATTTTGTTTTGTAATACTTGCGGTATTACCGCTCTGTTTGCGTACATCAGAGTTTCATCACACATAGAAAATGGAAACACTTTTAATCCTTCTCCATTCTTTTCGTCTTGCCCCACTTGTTATTTTTTATGTTGTTAATATATTTATATGCTTTCGCTGCTTTCTTTATTTCCTCAAGTGCAATAGAAAGTTCCCTAACAGTATTTATTAATATATCTGTTAGTTCATTTTATTCTTTAATGCTGTTATAACAGTTTCTTCAAATTCAGTTTTACTGGGGACCACTCTCGACGAACCATCTGCATGTGAAATTTTACTAGATGCTATGTGTTTCAATTTGAAATGGTACTTGAGCAAAATAATACTCTATCTCTGTAATCTATTTGCCCTATGAGTAGAACTCTGTTTTTTTAACCAAAAATCGATAGTAATGGTTTATAGTCCATTTCCAAGACTAAAAGTCTTCCATGAATGAATCTATGAAACTTTCTCACGGCATACACAATCGCCGGAACCTTTTTTTCGATTTGGCTCTACTTTCTTTCAGCGGGAAATAAAACCCTCGAGGTATGAGAAACTTGTTTAGTAGATCCATCATCCATTCTCTCTAGTAGCACCGCTACTAAACCGTATTCACTTGCATCTGCCACTACTGTTAAATCTTTTTTTGGATCGTACTATGCTAACGCTAGATCCGATAACAAACATATTTTAATTTTTGGAATGCTTCCACACATTCTTTTGTCCAGAGATATTTTTCATTCTTCTTCAATAATTAATTTAATGGGGATCTGAGTTCGTGCATATTTGGGATATAAGAATTATAGTAGTTTGCTAGACCCAAGAATGACTGTAACTTCACTACATTGTCTGAACTAGGCATGTCTCTAATTGCTTTTGCCCTATTTGGGTTAGGTCTTCTACTTTCCCAATCAATTATTTGTCCCACATATTCTGTTTTGTCCATACCAAAATTACATTTTTGAGAGACACTTTAAATCCGTAGTCTTCTATTTTCTCGAATACATTACGAATATGGTTTTATGCTCTTCAACATATTTGCTTCTCATCAAAATGTCGTCTAAATATGCCATTGCAAAATCCAAGCCTGCTAGTATGTCATCCATAATTTGTGGGAATAAATTTGGTGCTTCTTTCAACCCAAACGGCAATCGTTTTAGGGAAAATTATCCTTTATGAGTATTCATTGTCAGGTATTTAGAACAATGTTCGTGGACTTTGCCCTGCAAACATCCTTCTGATGAGACAATTTTTATGGAAAAAACCAAGCTCCGTGTGCATGCTCTTATCCGTTTTAATCTGAGATTTTTTTTAAAATATAAACGTTAATATTCGTTATATTCTCTATGGAAAATAAAAGCGTGTACTTACCGGGCAAAATAGCCTGAAGAATGTGTGCAAGAGTACTCACAAATTTCTGTAGTAAATCATGCTGAAATAAAAAAAATCACATGAACATAAATTTAACTTGATGCATCATCATATCCAACGTAGATCCGGTTTGATCCTTATAATAAGACTTGTACTTTAAATTGAACTCGTCTTACGTCAAATTCTAGAAGAAATTAGCCGAATTTGACATCCAATAAACATAGTCGAATACGACATGCAGTGAGCGTTATTAAAAAGGCAAAAATCAACGATTTTAAATCAAGTCACATCATATCAAGTCACATCATATAAGTCACATCGTATAAGTCACATCATATCAAGGTTGCAAAGATTTACTTCAAATTAATCATGATCTTCGGATTACAGTAATGATAAATTATAGCGCCATCTGTAAGTCGATAAACATCCTTTAAAGAAAAATTTTGAATTACAAAAAAGCTCATCTAATAACTAAAAATATGCCAAGTTGTAATTAAAACAACACTGCTTTATATAAGGTGTTTTACTTCTATTTTTCACATTTTTAGCAATGATACTTTCATTTTAATCGCTTACTTGGAATGTACCAACAACACCTAAAAGTAACACGGATCGATTTAAAATGAGAAAGCTTCATTTTATATGAAAATTACTATTTTAATGTAAAGAAATACTAAATTGCGACTTCAAAATGTTCTCATTTAAATTAAGCACGATTAAACACAATCAACTATAACCGAGAAATGATCACATTAAAAGGTGCAAATCGTTGTATCAATGTAACAAATTACAACATCTAATTAAAATTTAAACTTCGATTATACAAAGCTCGAATTTAAATTAAAAAGCTTATCTTCAACTAAATAAAAGCTTATTTGCCTGCTTTGCAATAATAAAGACTATTGTAAACAAGGCAAGCTCACTCATCTGTGCTAGTAAATTACTACACCAGAGCGTATAATATAATTTTATATGCCACAATATAGCCGTACCTGGAATATTATTTCTACGGCTCGGATAGTTCGTCTATGCCACGTCTTCAACATTTAATGAAGATTTTTAAAAAATATCAAATGTATTAGGGTCGGTAATATTGGCAAAGTGTCAACCTCTGTCTATTTGTGGTAATTTTGCATCGATGTTCTTGTTTTACAACTACGTTGATGAAATATGCTCTGATCCACTCCTTGTACTTGTACTTACTCTATATATTACTCCAGAATAAACCGACAATCAGCAAAATCGTACACTTAAGTCTTTCTATTCCGGAAGTCTTCTACGCTTATAACTTCTCCAATCTGACTGCTAGACATTAGAATTTGCTCTGTGTTTTATGCTTGCCTGAGCGTACTGCCCCACAGAAGTTAAAATTTAATGTAAACTGACATCTCGCGGCTCAGCACCTCAAACAGTAACTTGCGTCCAAGTGACCAATATACGTTATTTGCCTAGGGTGAAAAAGATGAAAAAAACTCTACTTCAAATTATCAAACATGCATTTCAAATTAGAATAGAACTATTTAAGCTTGAAAAGTGCTAAATATCAACGTAACAAATATGAATTTGAAATAGACAAAAGTAAACTACAATTCTTTAAAAAATATATATTCAATTAACAAAAATAGATGGTTTGAATTGAAAGAGTGGTAAAACTTTATTTTTATTTTATATAAACTTAATTAAAAAGAAACATTTAAATAAAATCTCTCCATCTCAAATAAAAATGAAACATAAAATTTCATACAAATGACACTTGATTATAATTAATACTGAGAAATTGAAAATTTAGAGGCCTATGGAGGTAAGTAACTTGAAGTTAATTGACCGCTTCTAAAAATAAGACATAGTTTTAGTAGTCGTTTGTCACGTAGAATAATAAAAATAAATCACGTATAATAGTTATGTTAATAATTAGCTTAGACATAAAAAAATAAATTATTATTCGAAAATGTGCGTAATAAGAAATATGACAATATGTGGATGAGTTCGTTAAAACGAATGCTCAAGGAGATCGGGGCAACGAACCCAAACATGAAAAATATCGAATTCACAATTTGACACTTTCTAATCCATATTTTGCAATTTTATGTAAAAATTATTTTGATATATAGCACGGGGATTCGATGTAGGCCAAGATTGATCACCTGATGATTCACACTCCAAATTGATCAAATTGCTCATTTTTTCATTAAATGCACACATGGTCTGCTCTAACTGGAGACATATCGTGATGTACAGGAAAGCTTACATGCTACTCTCAGTCGTTAAATACACAATATATTGTTGTCTACTTTACACGGGGAAGAACCTACTGTTGATTTTTTAAAAAGTATTTTAATAATGGGTTGTACAATGATTTAAAATGGAAATATCAAGTATCATTCTTCAATTGTGCTCCAAGAAGAAACATTCTTTTTGAATGCGCCTTTGTCATATCACAGATACCACTACTTATTTTATAGGTTTCGCATTACTAGGTGTGCGGGGATAATAGCTTGAATTTACGTTTAAAATAAAAAAGTGAATTATCATTTTGAGATTTTTTAAAACGAAACATTCTTTGCGAAGCGCCCCTGTCATATCAAAGAAGCTAATGTTGATTTTATATGTTGGAAAAGATTTCTAGCTCACAGAAACACAAATACAAAAACACACAGATCCACTTACACAGAGAAAGTTGGTTTTTATATAAGATATTGGGATAAAATATTGAAATTGTTTGTAATTTAACCCTGAAGCCTTTACTTAACCGTTAAATGATTTACATTTGACATCGATTTTGTTAAATTAATGATCTAACTTTGCAATTTATATTTGGTAATTAGAAGTCAAACTTCTTTATTTAAATAATGAACTCATCTCATTTGAAGTCAGGCTTTTCTGTTTAGATGTTCTTTCCCATTTAAAGGTATTTTCTCCAAAATAAAAGAAAAACAAGAAGAGATGAATTCTACGCAATTAAATGATCAACAATCCATTTTGCTGCCGGCAAAACGGTTCGATTATTATACGGCTCTTATAGTACCTGATTGCGAATTCAATAATTTACATGTATGAGATTCAAAATGTCCTAGGGTTAATTACCTCTGTCACAACTAAGGAAATGTTACTTAGAGTACTATTTCTGTCATTGACAGATTACGTTGTATATATATATAATATATATATATATATATATATATATATATATATACTAGCAACAGTACCCGTCGTTTACTGGGTTAAAAAACAGCCTACAGAAAATGGACAATGATTTATGAAGGTATGATAGGTTATGAAAAGGAGGGGTTGTAAAGAGATAGCTTCGAAATTGGTGGTATCGAAACCAAAGCCAAATATGGTGAAAGTAAAAATAAAATAGATACACCTCAGAGTTTATTATACAATACCTGTTCGCACTGAAATACTTCTCACAATATTCTGTGGATCTATATTAAAAAACCTTGTTTAACTTTGTGACATATTTCCATTCTATGGAGGTCAGGTGCGAACGAACACGCCATACTATTATTATACCATATTTCTTCAAACTGAAACATAATTATCAATGTATACTTACGCAGATTGATATGAAAAGTCTTTATTAAATTTGTGCCTATTTCCATTCTATGGAGACCAGGCGCGAACGCAGACCCTACAATTTTATTATACCATCCCTATTTAAGTTAAGACAGACTTATCAAAGTAGTATTATGTACATCTGTATCAAAAACACGTGTAAACTTTTTTTTTAATTTTTAATTTTTTTATTTCCATACTGTGTGAATCAGGCGCGAACGCAGACCTCACAATTTGAATGAATTACTGTTCTGCTGGATTAAATATACCCATTCCTGTGTCTCGATACATCTTCTATCATTATATGTAACCATCTTTTTTTTAAATAATCAACCATATAGGAGCCTATTCGTGACCAGACACACACACACACACACACACACACACACACACACACACACATTCAACTGTATATTATAGATATATGCAGTCTAATGTGAGAGGCAGTTCCCTTCCACAGCACTCTTTCTCACAGAAACTATTTTGCTAGTTTTATTGTGCGTTGTCTTTTTTTATGATAGCAGTTTAGAGTGACCTCCAATTTCTGGATGGGTCAAAGCTTAATAAAAATAATGCGAGCGGCTTGAACAACTGCGAATTTCACACTTTCTCTTTCTTGTACCATATATCCAGTGGGATTTCTATTAATTTTTTCGAAAATTTGTGAAACAGAATATTAAAGGATCACTTCGCTGTTTATTACACCATGATCGTTTTGAAATCTAATATCAGCAAATACTTGTGCAGTTCTCTTAAATAATGTATTTTTTTTATTAAGCCCGGAATTTTAACTTTCTTCATAGCATTATTCTCCCTATAAATGACAATCATCAACCCTTATCCTCGGGTAACCTTGCACTTAGTAAATTCAGACTGATAACTACAATAAATGTAATCTTTACAAGCAAGACCACTTACTTACCAACGAACCATCCGCCACCTTTTGTATGCGTGATTTTTTCCTGTTAGTTTTGCAATGGAATTTATTTATTGTTCTTAGAGAGCATCTTTATGTGTATGTTTACAAGATCATAGAGTGTTGTTGCCAAATATAGGATGGCTTATCTACCACTTGTCTCTCCTACATAGACTTAGGTTCAAAAATTGATTCTTAAATCTAATAAGCCCCGTACTGTTAGCTAAACTCACAGTTCAGTCCCATCGCCACAATGTGGTAGCCCCTTTTCGAAATACTTTAATGAAATGTGCTTAAATAAATCCATAGCAGTAATTGTCAGTATTTTTGAGATGAGGTGTTTTCATTTATTGAGATTGTCGGACTGACTTCCTAATCAAGGTTGTTATAGTCACAATGTTTCGGCCGTTTTGCCCTACGGCCTTCATCAGGTGTGTTGTATCGAACTGGGGAACCGTTTGTTAGGAGTCTTATTATTACGAGGGTACCGTGTTCGGACACCGGCTAGGCTCTGGGACATAGTTGCTGATTCTCTGTTTTGAATGTTACTTTTCACTGCCTTCGTTTAGGATTGAACTCAGCACCTTTGGGTAACTGTAAACTTTGATACAACGTCTAGGACCACTCAGCCATATGTCACTAGGCCACTTTTTAATTGGCCTTTGTTAATGTTAAACCTATGTTGTTATTCAAGGTAGTCTCTCTGTGTTAGAGGTGTCCAAATTGCATTCAGCTCTACGCTTGGTTTGCTGAATAGGTTGTTATGTCTGAGCATGTGAGCTGTTTCTTTAAGTATTCTCACTTTCCAGTAGGTCTCTCTGTTTATTATTTTTACTTCATCGCATGGGGGGCGATGACCCCCCTCTCCATCCAGACATGGTTGGCTATACCCGATTTTTCCGTCTCCCCTTTAGTTACCGCTTTTCGGTGTTTTTCTACCGTTACTTTGAGGGGGAAGCAGGTTTCACCCTTGTAAACCTTTCTGCAACTTCATGGAATGGAGTATATGCAGTTCTTAGTCATGTACCCTCCATGCGGGGCTTTACTCGTATCAGGTGTCGTCTGAGTGTTGACTCCTCTTGAAAAACCGTCCTGATGTTGGAAGGGGCACATATTCTCTGAATCTTTTCGGAGTTGCCTCATATGTATGATAAGCATACCGTTGGTGGCTTTTTGGGTTTCATTCTCCTCTCTTATACTATTAACACGCCTGGTGGATAGTATGCTATCGGGGTAGTTGTTACGACGGAGGGTATTCGCCAACCTGACAATTTCTTGGTGGTATGTAATGGTGTCGCTATTTATTGTCTCTGCTCGATGTTGTAGGCAGCGTGCGATTCCATATTTGATACTGTATGGGTGATGGGAATTGAAGTGAAGGTATTGTCCGGTGAAGGTAGGCTTGCGATATACAGATGTCTTAAACCCATGCTCTGTGCGTGATATGAGTATATCAAGGAAGACCAGTTGGTTATATTTTTCTTTCTCCATTGTGAACTGTATCGATGGTCTTATTGAGTTCACATGGTCTAGGAGAGGTTGGATGTCTCTCTGATGGGGCCAGAGTATGAAGGTGTCATCAACATATCTTAGTCACATGGTTAGCTTTAAGGGAGCTGGACCTAAGGCCATGTATTCGAAGTATTCCATGTATATGTTCGCCATCACTGGTTATAATAGCGATCCCATAGCTAGCCCGTCCTCTTGTCGATATAGGTCAGTACCTATTCTGAAGTAGGTTATCTCTATGCAGAATGTCAGCATTTCCATTAAGTTTGGAAATGGTGCACATGTGCGGTCTTCTATGGAGAGGTCCGTAGCTAGTTTGTCTTGAATTACTGCTAGTGTGTCACTAGTTGGGACTTTAGTGAGCAGGCTAAACACATCTAGGGTTACCATTTGGTTTGTACTGATAGGTGCTCCCTTGATCAGTTCCGTGAAGTGGGCAGAATTCTTAACATGTGTTGCTGACTTGCTTGCTAATGGGTTTATTTTATCTACAAAATACCTGCTTAGTGGGTGACATGCTGAGCCTCGGCAACTCATTATGGGTCTGAGTGGAAGGAGCCAACTTTGAAAACCGAAAGAAAGCTGTTACAAATCCTTACCAAAAACAAGGAACACATCGCTCCGATGAGATATAGACAGCTGGTCCAGCATTACAGTAAGCTACCACATATGTAGGGCCTTCCCAAGATACACAAAGACAGAATTGTTCGTTCTTCACATTACGAGCAATGTAACGAGCAGTAATATGATTTTATTTACGTGACCAACCACTTCTTAAGAAGATTTTAAGTATTGCCACCCGTTGCTTTCTACTTTCTCACGATGTCCCCCCAACTGCACCCCTCATCCAATTTAGATCTAGAGATATTTCCCTGTACCCCTTTCCATGTTTCTGCCTTGTCATGTTTTCTTGGTACATATTAATCAATTCCTTTGTTTTAACCATTTTAAAACAGTAAGGAAAGGGGAAATGTGCGCAGTGTCTGAGAGCTGCTTTCACCTTACCTGTAAGGAGCCGGAAGAATGGGGAAGGGGTCTTCCAATTGTAGCAAGATCAAATGACTGCTTATGAATGCAATTTGCCAGTGTGTTATATAGTTTGCATTTGTATAAATTGATTTTTTTAAAAACTTTTGTCAACTAAGTATATCTTTATTTCCGGTATATGTTCAGATTAAAAAAATGAGTTAATTTCATTTCAATTAAGTTGATATATTTTAGAAATACGAATAAACAATGTATCAAATATTTTGCTACTCACCGTACATATATATATATATATATATATATATATATATATATATATATATATATGGGGGGTATGTGTGCGTGCGTGTGTGTGTATAGAAACGCTTGTACATATACAAACATGTATTGTCATGATTATCCTTTTAATTTCTGCAGTGTGAGTCTATCCGTAACATCTATGAATTGTTCTACTTTCTATAAACCTAGATTTCGTTTATATACTAAGAAATGAAACACACATAAATGAAAATGTCGAGCGACACACGAAATAGAATATTTGAAATTCTCAAGTGTATATCATTATTATTATAAGTTATCAGATATTCAGACTTAGATCCTGGAGTGTATGATTAGACTTGTAAAGAATAGCCTAATTTATAAACAAATAAATAATTTTTGTGGGGTACAAAATGTTATTATGGCTATGTAAAGACTAAATTTAAACGTGTTCGAAAACATTTATTTAAGATTGTCAAATTAAAAATTAAAAATGAATGTGAGCGGTTTCGAAGCTTGCTCAGCGGAGCTAAAATCGAGCTTAATTACGTTTTAAAAAGAAAAGGGGGGAACAATGAATCGGAGATGAAAAAGTAGGAGGGGATATATGTATAAAAAAGGGGGTGGTGATTAATTATTAAATAGAAACTAGATTAAGCCCTAAGAGATTCTCTTTTTGTTTGCAAAGAGAAGGTATCAGAGTCTTAATATATATAGTTTCTAGAATTTTAAGTTGATAAAGAGAGTGCGACTTACTAAGGATGGAAAAAAAGTCCGCACTAAAATTCAAAGCGCAAATACGATTATTTATAAGGTGTTCTCCTATAGATAATTGTTTTCCATTGCAAATAGGTAATGTTAGTGAAAGATTTGCCAAGCAAAATGTGGGGCATTTGTCGACAGATTCCTGTTTTATTTCATTGAAATTAGAGATTTATTTTTAATAGTAGATTCCACAATTTGCAATGGAAAACCATTATTGCAAAGAGTCTTGACTAGGTATTGTTAGTGAAAGATTTGCCAAGCAAATTTCTTCTGTCGTACAACAATGTTACTTTGCATCAAATACCCGTGTTGTTTTTTCTTGTAAACCCATTTTGTCTTCAATTTGTAAAGACGTTCTCCCCCCCACCATAACAATTATATTATTTATTTAAATGTACCTGCGGTGTGCGCTTCGGCGGACGGACGTCTCAAAGATTAGATAATAGGGTAAAACAACATGTTTCATCCAAAATTCGAAATGGAAACTACCTACCTTCGGACGTTTTGAACAATACCCATGCCTCATCTATAGGAGAGCACCTTATAAATAATCGTATTTGCGCTGTGAATTTTAGTGCGGACTTTTTTCCATCCTTAGTAAGTCGCACTCTCTTTATCATCTCAAAATTCTAGAAACTATATATATATTAAGACTCTGAGACCTTCTGTTTGAAAACAAAAAGAGAATCTCTTAGGGCGTAATCAAGTTTCTATTTAATAATTAATTTAATAATTAATTCATCCCCCCCCTTTTTATGCATATATTCCCCCGTACTTTTTCATCTCCGATTCATTGTACCCCCCTTTTCTTTTAAAAACGTAATTAAGCTCGATTTTAGCTTTGTTGAGCAATAATAAACAAATAAATGTGTTTAGATGTAAGTTTTTAATAAAAATGCTTAGGGATTTTCCCTGATTATTATAAGTGATTTCATTATTAAATGAATATTTATGGGTAGATATTCTAAACTTAATTAATGTTGAAGTTTTGCTAATATAAGGTGTATATTTTAATCAGCGTTCTTGTAGTGTATGTGGATTTATGTAAGGATTTAGAATAGGAGTACTATTTATTTCAGGTTTGTTATTACTAGCAATAGTAGATTACATTTGTGCTGAAGTATTTTGATCTATACTCGGTGGTGAGATTCGAGTATTATTTTTTTGAGAAAAACAGAGAGGGGTGTTGTTGTTGTTGTTATTAATATTATTATTATTATTATTATTATTATTATTATTGTTATTATTATTGTGGTTGTTGTTTTTTGTTGATGTTGTTGTTGTAGTAGTAGTAGTAATAATAATAATAATAATAATAATAATAATAATAATAATAATAATAAAATATTATTATTATTGTTATTATTATTATGGTTATTATAATTGTTTCGATCATAACTATATTCATAAATATTATTAGTACTATTGTGTTGTTGGTTGTGCCGTTAAATATATATAAATATATATATATATGTATATATATACATATATATATATATTTATATATACATATATATGTATATATATATGTGTGTGTGTGTGTGTGTGTGTGAATTCCTATTTCATAATTTAAAAAAAAACACACTTACGTCCAGACTAGAAGGCAAATTTCTTGCCGTAGGGTCTTCTTCGACACTGAAACAAAAATGTTCAAGTATATATGTATAATGATCAACTTATATACTGTTTCATTGACTCTTAAGTGTTGCTAGCAAAGCTATAAACATCAAGGTAAAGGTAAGTGATTCTAACTTTTTCAATGTTGGTTAAACGTTATTTTTAATCTTTTTAACCGGTTCTCGGCCAGAAACTTTGCTGTCAAGGGATAAATGTTGTACAATTTGACCCTTGAAAAGTCTACCAAACTCCTCCACCAATTTTGGGTCTAAATACTTCAAATTGTAAATGTCGGTTACTTGGACATAGATCAAACTTTATAATTGTATTTAAGTCCCCCCCCCCAAAAAAAGAAATGTAAATGCGTAAAAATGGTTTAAATGTACCATTTAATATCAATATAAATGTTATTTGTTCACACTTTATTTCTGATAGTGATTTATATACAACACTAGCAGTTCAGCCCGGCTTTGCACGGGTCCTATGTGTTGTTAATAATTTCAATACGTGTGAATACACTTTATGTAAGATTTCAAATGATTACACCAAAATTTGTTTGAGTAATTTCCCAGAGACAGCAGAGGTAAATTTTTTTTTATTTGGATCCCAATCTTCACCGCTTAACAATTATTTTTTTTGGTCTCAAATCAAATTACAATGTTTTACCATGCCCAAGTTACATGTATCCAAAATGCAAAGTCTTTAGACTTAAAATTTGCGGATGAATTTGTTAGAATCTGCACATATCAACTCTTTCAATTTTGACAGCAGTAACATTTCCGGCCAAAAACTAAATAAAAAGCTTGCTGCATGTATTAATACACATTATGTAACTTTTCAAATGTTTAGACCACGAATTGGCTCAGTAGTTTGCCAGACACCGCAAAAATCAATTTATTTGAACGTTGACCCCGTGGTAGCTGAACTTTTTTATCCAAATCGATTAATAAGCTTGCCCTATTTCTGAATACCCTATATGTAAATTTTATAATGTTATAACTAAACATTGGTTGAGTATTTTAAGAGAAACCGCAAAGGTGAATACTTTAAACTTTGATCCCAATTTAAACCCCTTAACATTTCTTCTCATGGCTCAAATTGAATTATAAAGTTAGAGTCATGTCCAAGTAACCTACATTTAAAATTGTATGTGCTTAGACCCCAAATTAGCTGAGGAATTTGGTAGGCTTTTCAAAAGTCAAATCGTTGAACTTTGACCCCTTGACAGCTAAATTTCTGTCCGAAAACCGATTAAAAAGATTTTTCCAAATCTCAGTACTCCGTATGTCAAATACCGAGTCTCTAGTCCGAAAATTGACATGTTATTTGGTAGAAAAATGCACATACACCCCCCCACACACAAACGTTTTAACTTTTATATATATATACTAGCAGTTCAACCCGATTTTGCTCGGACCCTATGTATAGTTATTAACTTTATTTGCATTTGTATATATTAAAAAGTCTGCATATGCACGGTAATGCGTTTCTATATAATAGGCATCCTTAACTACCATAAAGAAAAGTCGGAAGAAACAGAGGTGGTTATTTTTTTTTACTTTGACCCCAACTTGACCCCTTACCATTTATTGTTTTGGGCTCAAATCAAATTAGAATGTTTACTCATGTCCAAGAAATCTACATCTAAAATTTCAAATGTTTGGATCCAAAATTGGCTGAGGAATTTGTTAGAACCTGCAAAGATAATCTCTTTCAACTCTGACCTCTTGGCAGCGAGCATTTTGCTCAAAAACAGAATTAAAAGCCTCCTGCATGTTTGCATAGCCTTCCCGTAAAATTTCAAATGTTTAGACAAGAAAGTGGCTTAATAGTTTGCAAGAGATCGGAAAGGTCAAATCTTTTTAACTTTGACCCTTTGGAAGCCAACTTTTCGGCCAAAATTAATTAAAAATATTGCCCCGTGACTAATTACACTTGATGTAAAATTTCTAATGTTAAGACATAAAATAGGGCTGAGAATTTTCCTATAAACCGCAAAGTCAATTTAAAAAAAAATTGACCCCAATTCTGACCTCTTAGCATTTATTGTCTTGGGTTTAAATCAAATTATTAAATTACTGCCCAAGTAACCTATATCTAACATATCAAGTATTTAGACCCAAAATTGGCGGATGAGTTTAGTAGAGTTCTCAAAGGTCAAATCGTTGGTATTTGACGTTATAACAGCAAAATTTCTGTCCAAAACAAGATTAAAAATATTTTCCCAATATTCGAGTCTTCAGACCGAAAATTGGTAGATTTATCTGAAAGGCAAATATACACTGAAATACAGGCAGACGGACACACGCACAGACATTTTCAATTGTATAGATATATAGATTTGCCTATACGACATAATCATGTTGAAACATGGTTTCGCTTTTAAATCAACGATGTTTAGAAACTTTGAGCTGTTCAGTATTAAATAAGTAACCATTTGAGAATACCAGCTGCAGTATATATTCTCCGCTCACCCGTGCATCGTTTCCGGTCATTAAAGATTTCCCGTTGTCACCAAAATCAAGCAACTACGACTCAGGAAGAGGAGTTGTTAGAGATTGCACCACCCTTTCTTTACAATTTACCGCGTGTCATTTATCATCTCCCAAAGAAAATTAGATGGTCCCCATAATTGCAACCGACAGAACATTTATTTAGATTGACAATTTTGAGTGAGCAGTATTATTCTTATGTCTATGCAATACGTTTTCAAGCAATTATTGCCTAAATGACTGAATTGATTGCCCACATTAGGTTTATTGTTGCTTTGTTATTATCAAGAACAGTACTGATACGAGGTGCCTACAATAAATTTTCAGGCATTTTTCGTCCATACACCTTTATTGTCATTAAACATATTAAATTCTCGTTCTCTTCGAAATGATTTCACAATGCACTTGTTGTTCCGTTCCAACAACTTCTGGAAAGCATCATGGAATTCCTCTTGTTTGACCGGGTGAATGGCCCTCGTCAAAGCTTTTTTATAACTCTATAATTTTTATAACGAGACCCTCAAAGGTTTTTCCTGAGCTTAGAAAAAAACAAGAGTGACAGGAAGCAATATCTGGACTATAGGGAGGGTTAGAATGTCTTAACATCTATCTTCACGTTGAAGGTGATTGAACACATGGAAAAATAACTACAACAGATAGGTAAAGTAGAACAAATATATTGAAAGCAAGAAAATATATACAAACATTTACATAACGTCCATTGGTATAGTCATGGGGAGACCACCCCTGGAAATGTTGTATGCTGGGTGGTCGTCGATCCCGATTTCCTGTCTCTCTTAATCTCTTGTTTGGTCTCTCCTGTCTTTAGGGTACCAACCATATTTATATGTTTAACACTCCAGGTATGCTAATTAGACAGATCCTACCACAACACTTAATTAAATAGTCTATGTATGGAACACCTTAGCACAAACTTCGCATCTTCAATTCCTCGTGGAAAGCAAGCAAATGCAGTTCCCACACTGATATCAAACTGTTCACTTATTGTCTCTACCTTATTCATAGCCTTCTTTATTCTGACAATAAAATGGTTTGAACTCTCTCACTACCCACACATCTCTCATTATCACTCACAGACTCCCTGCCTTCTTTGTTACTCTTATGCAACTCAATAACTGATGCTGCATTCATGCAAGATATCCCATAAGCAGGCTGAACAATTCCATACGTTTCTATGGTATTTTCCAAGTACAAAATTGACTTTTATTGCATATCGTTCTTTTAAAGTGTCCTCACTACCAAATTGCATGTTTGAAATTGCCCAACTGTGACAATCAAGTTTTCATAAGGTGCATTTCAATTCCTGCTGTAGTATTTTTTTAAACTTAAATTCATAAAAGTGTGCCAGTCATCTCATAAGATGTATAGCATAATTATACTAAATTTTATTTATCTACGACAATTTTAAATACTGGTACAAAAAAGTATTGAAACTTATTGAAGGCACATTTTCCATCTGATATGTAAAAATAAGTTATTTTAAATGTGGTTTAATGTTTACGATTAGACAGATATTTATATATACAACTACAATTCTTGGATTTTGTATCAGTAAATATATGTTGAAATTTTCCTTGTTCAAATTGTCAGTATTTTGACTGTATATATATATATATATATATATATATATATATATATATATATATATATAAGTCCTATTCAAAATCATAAGTCCTCTTAGGAAAGTAAGCGTTTACGCATAATACTGAATTTTTGATCAAACAAATGGTTGAAAACATTGGCAAAAGGGAAAATATGATGGGGAAAAATGAAATCTGCTTCATTCGAAACCTTAACCCTGATCTAATAATTATTTTTAAAACAAACATTTTCACCTGGTCAAAATGATAAGACCACTTTAATAAAATCGGCTAGTTTTGAAAAAATGAATACGAAAAGCTTTCTATGTTACTAAAAGAAACTTGGGAGTGGATAAAAAAAACATCTTACTAAATTATAAATGGCAAAAGGGAAACCATTATACGAGTTTGAGAGAGGAAGGATCTTTGAGCTTAATAGGGGTGGACTCTCCCATAGATCCATTGCAAACGAAGTGAATCGCAATTCAAGAAATCCAGATCAATATGGACACAAAAAGAGTCCAGGTCGACCAAAAATAATAACCCCATCACTGGATCGCCGTAGCAGAAGAAGTTTAAAAAAACTCCAGTATTAGCTCAAGTCGACTGAAAAGCCAAACAGCAGTAGTAACCATCAGAAGGCATCTGAAAATGAAGGGTTTCATCAATACTGGCATGATAAAAATTTGCCCAAAGAGACTTTTTCAACTCTGCATAGTGGAGGTGGGTTTTTAATGATCTGGAGCGATTTCTCGTCAGCTGGAAATAGTGAAAGGCCGGCAAACATCATTTCAATGCTTGAAAATGATTCTATCAGGACTGAAGGTCCATGTCTGTGTGGAAGAAATTGGATTTTCCAGCAATACAACGCTGCGATACATACTTCTCAACAAGCACGAGAATACATTTCTTCAAATAATATAGCATTGTTAGATCCTCCAGCATGTTCTCCGGACCTCAATCCCATTGAAAATCTGTGACGATCGATGGCAAGTGTTCAGTATGATTCGATAAAGGAACTTTCTGATTCAGTTTTCAGTACATGGGATAAAATTCCTTCGTAACTGATAAACAAAAATTAGTCGCAAGCATACCGAAGGCTATACCAAATACTGAGACCCTTTTTAGTAATTTATAATTGCCTTTTCTTAGATGAATTATCAGTTGTCTTATCATTTTGACCAGGTGAAAATGTTTGCTTTTTAAAAAATAATTATTAGCTCAGGGTTAAGGTTCCGAATGAAGCAGATTTCATTTTTTTCCATCATATTTTCCCTTTTGGCAAAGGTTTCAACCATTTGTTTGATTAAAAATTCGATAATATGCATCAACGCTTACTTCCTTAAGTTGTCTTATGATTTTGATCAGGACTGTATATATATATATATATATATATATATATATATATATATATATATATATATATAGTAAAACTGGTAATTAGTAAACACCTGAAGAGAGTGTTCAATACTATTGCGGAGCAGATGTGTGTGTTATGTTTTATTACGTTTTATCTGTTTGGTTACATATGTTTCGGATTGGGCCATGTTTAGGATCCAACAGCCTCGTCAGACGATACATTTTCTGTAAGGTCTGACGAAGTTGTTGGATCATAAACATGGTCCAACATCCAAAACCTATGTAACCAAACAGATAAAACGGTAATAAAAATAATATATATATATATATATATATATATATATATATATATATATATATATATATATATATATATATATATATATATATATGTCCGTTCCATGGAGAAAGAGTTGAATGAATATACTTACGTTGTGTTGCTGACCGTAAATAATATATTTAAGCCCGTAATTTGTGTTTTCAATTCAGAAAAGAATGTCTTTGAAATAAAGAAAATCAATGAAAAACTGTTAGGATATACTAATAAGGCATGATAAAATGATTTTGTTAATTAATAAGTGTATTAAAATGCATTTAGTGTCCAACTTTATTATGTAAACTAGCAAGAGCCTTGTACAGGCGTTATCCGTGGGAAGTATGCCTCCAACTAATTACAAAAAACAAACAAACAATTAAACAAGGTTATTAATAGAAGTAACTGCCGGCTCAGTAAAATGAATGTACCGTGCCGAAGTAACAGCATTAGTATCTATAAACCCTTCTTTGCGTAGGGATTAGTTTATGTGCTGTGATCATTATATGCTTTCGTCTAACATGTCAAAGTATGGTAGTGTGATTTATTAAATGGTAGTTGTCACCGTTTGCATGTAATGTATAATGAAAATAAAATATGTAAGTAAAAATAAATTATTAACCAGTGCATTTATTCTGCGGTAAACATTATGTATCGAGGAAAAGAAACAACTGGAAAATATTACGGCATACCTGAACAATGGTTCCTGTAGCCTTTACGCATTTGCTTTTTAAATTTGTCATAATATTTTCCGGCGATTATCATCGGGCAGAGGCAAAATTTTTAGATTTAAACAGAAATTAAAGGCAGTATTTTAAATTACTGCAATGGTTGGGAATTTGTAAGAATTATGGACTAATAAATCGGATACATATTTTGTGCCACATCCTTTGTTATAGGTGCCTCTAGACGTTATAAGTTTCCTTTTTCTGTTAGTAAGGTGGATACACTTTTTCTTATTTTTTGTTACAATCGAGTCAATACTTATCAGGGCCCGGAGGCCACTCGAGGATCAGAGTAAATGGGTATACATTAGGTATATAATTATAGCGTAGTAAACATAAGTAGTGGAAATTTTGTAAATTGGATTACGTAGGGGAGCGGTTCATCAAGCACCTGTTTACGTTGGACTTGAAGACAATCTAATTATAATCAGCTGGAAAGCAGGCAAACGGAAGAGAGTGCCACGGGCGTGCAGTTCTCATGAATAAGTTTTTTTCATGGAATCTACATTTAGGTTTAGGCACAGATAAAGAGTGTAGGAAATTATTGATAGTGGGTTTGTCTAACGAGTGTTTCCCGTGAAAGTTTTGCTATGAAAATAAGGCCTTTAATATATAAAGAGCAATTGCTCTAGAAAGGTAGCGTCCGTCAAGAGATTAACTTATTCTATGAGATATAACTGTTAGCACATCTGTTGTTGATCTATCAGAACGGAAACCATATCGCATGTCACTAAGAAGATTATTTTTGCTGAGGTGAGTGACTACTTCTCTATTTAACGCAGATTCCAGCAACGTACTCATGATGCCCAGGAAACTAATTCGTCTGTATTAAGGGGAAGATGACAGACCGCCAGAATACTTAAATACAGGGATAATGATGAGGTTTTCAAGGATGTTTGGAAGCAATTCTCCTTAGCACAACGCTTAAATAGCTTTGTAAATATGGGTGCTAGTTCTTATTGAAGCTTTTCAGAGCTATAATTGGAATGCTATCAAGGCCAGTTGCTTTACTGGAATAAAAGTTTTTGATTAGCTTGGCAAGATTACGCAAAGATATTTGTATGTCTATTTTAGTATTGTAAAAGTTAAACATGCCATCTCTGATAAGTGCCGTAAATATACGCGAAATATTTAAAAGGAAAAATCTAAATGTTAGTGACAGCATTACGAATAAAGTGGCCAAAAAGTAGGTGTCACAGTAGTCGAATAGTATGATCTATTATTTAAACATCTAATAGCTTATAGTCGCCTAAAATTACAGACGAATAAGTGACAAATAAAAAGAGGAAATCAAAGTGTCAACATTTTTTCGGTCTATCAAATCATTTGATTGTTTCGTTTTATTTTGTAATTTGAACATTATATTTTGTTTTAAAGTTTCTGGAAGGGTAAACCGGTCTAGTAGCTGACCTTAATTTAGTTGACAGACACTACAAAATATTTGAAGTAAAATCTTTCAGAAAACTACTTATAGAGTCCAAATTGATAAATATAACAAGATTTTCACAAATAAAACAGCCAAATTGAAAAAAACAAAAAACAAAACAAAAACAAAGTGTGTCTGCGTAAATACATGAACACTTATTATGGCTATGTAAAAGCAAGAATTGACTGACTTTGGCGGGGGGCATTATTTTTTATGAAATGGAAATTGGAAAGATTATGTAAGGTTTATGTATGTACGCATGAGCCAGTTATGGTCAGTGAAATCACGAATCTCTGGAACGTGTAGAATTCGTCTCGCTGACTTCTGCATGGCTGTGGTAGGACAACATATTTAGAGATAAAAATAAGGACATTTTTCTAAAGATCTTTGATTGTGAGTGTGAATTAAACTAAAAAAAACATACCAAATTACTTGAAAGGAAATTGACGCTTTTGCCATTTGATGTGAGAACGTTGAAATTTAACGTAATATTAGCTCCCAGATGAATCAAATTTGGTTCGAATTGAATAGTAGGCTGTGTAGACGTGCTAAAGGTAATTTCAACCGTTCCATTTGGATGGTCCTCCTCGATCTGCAAAATAAATAAAAAAAGTATTAAGACAACAAAGTTGTATGTGGAAAACGTGTGTGCCTGTTATAATGAAAATACCTAGCACTCCTCTAGCAATAAATGCTTAGAGAAAAGGAATTAAAGAATATAAGAAAAAAAACAGAATTTTCAAAACCAGAAAAGACCAAAGAAATTACGTCAAGTGTGTGAGGGGAAAAGTATTTTTAAAACGTGCAGATAGATAAATATTGTTTTAATAAGATAAGAGTAAAGAAAATATTTTATTGAAAAACTATATTAGTAGCTCACATCCCAAACACAAATACAGCACGTTGGCAACCTTAAAATGTCACTCAGTGTTAGTTGCTTTATGTAAAATATCACAACGTAAGTTTGTCGCAATCCCATTTTATTGGGTTTTTGTCTACAATTCGATCGGAGCAAACAAATGACAATCTAGGAAATATCTCGACCATGCGTGCTAAGAATAGCAAGAACCCTTAAGAAAAAAACAAAGTGAAAACACAAACAGTTTCATTACCAAAACAGAAACAAAAGATTATTATATCGAACTTAGATGAAAACAAATAAATGTTATGAACACTAAAGGATTATTTAACTGAAAGTAATATGGTGTGAAACTAGCCATTCATTGTTTAGCAATATAATCAGTCGTCGTAGATCCTGCATCACCAAAGTCTCTCCATAATACATTTACAGCGAATCTCCAGTTCAGTTCGAATGTTTGAAGAATACTTATCTTGACATGATCCTCGTCAAGTGGGCGAGGTCGCCGTGGTGACCAGGCACGTCAGAACCAAATGAGCACTGCTATTTGCATTAGTTTTCTCCACCTCACAAGCTGCCATTCTAGCCCCTAAATTCCTGACCCTGCTTTTACATTGGCTCATATCCAGCGACTCCTGCTGCAGCTCCCCTTCACTCCTATGGCGTCCTGCCACTCCAGCTTACTCCCGCAGCGACTACAGCAGATTCACCTTACTTCACCGACTATCCAGCTGACATCTTAAGCATTACGCGATTCCAGCTCACTCATACAGTCGCGAACTTTCCTCAATAATGCCTACAATTTACTCCAGGAACTACAGCGTTCCTTGCTGCTTGCTCCAGTGCTCACTGACGTTCAGGTACCTCCTTCAGTGCCAATTGGCATTTAGTTACCAATCCATTTTTCGTGAACCTAAGAATCTTATCTATGCGGGAATCCGTTCTCGCGTCGGCTGTTTCTGAATCAAATGCCGTTGTTTTAAGATTTTAGTTCCTGGTGGAAATAAAACAGGATATACAGTGTATTTAAATAACCATCTGCGTTTGTCATCCTTCCTTGCTATTGCCGTCACATTCTTGCCTTCTGTGTACTTTATTAGTTGCCTGGGCGATTGTCACCTGCACCATTTCCAGTCCTCTGCAACAAGTTTGACTGTTAGAATATTAATATGATAACATCATTATCATGAGGTAAACATCGAATATTATATTTTATATGCAATTAGCGAGTATGAATTCGAATCAATTGTAGAAATCGTAAAGAAAAGGCGTATACTTACTGGTGGGTAAAAAGTACCAACACAAAAGGATTCGGGGCAATAAGTTCGAAACATTTTTTGTTGTTCCTCTTTTTTAAACTGCAAAAGAAGTATGAAGACATTTGCTTGTCTATATATGTAGTTATATATATATATATATATATAAAATATGAAACTTAACTTTAATAATACCCCCTTCTCAATCAAATGGACAATCATAAAATCATATACTCCAGGCTCTAAGTCACGTCGCTTCTGCACAACCGAAGTTATAACTATAATTACTTCACCTCAAAGTAACAATATAATGAATTCTAAAAATGAACTTATCTTTTTCTGTAAACATAAGTCCAAATTTAATTATGGCACATTTGAAATTACACAGTTATTACTTTTATCTTTTAGATAGATATATAATTTTTTCTTTAACTTTATCGTTTTTTCTACATACTTTCTTAATACTTTATATTTTAATAATCCTTTATTTTTTTATTTTTTTCTTTGTTTGGCCGGTTTTTATCCGCAATTTCTGTTTTAGTCTTTAAATATTCCTATCTATCTAATATATCAATCTACCCACACTGTTATATCTTATTTGTATATTTACTTATATTTAACTATATGCATTTACTTACTTACTTTCTTACTTTTTCTTGAATTTGCAGATACCGGCCATCCACTCCCCTTGAATAATTTTTATTTTTATATATTATATTTTATTTTTATTTATTTATTGTTCATTTATTATTTATTTTCTATTTATTAATTTATTTATTTATTTGTTTTCCATTTAGTGTCTTTTAACAACTCTTGCTGATATCTTCATCAGTAATACACTGCACATTTTGCTCTATAATTTTTTCGCGCCTTTTAACATTTCCTGTCTGGGTTATTTTTACATTTGTTTTTCTATTTTATATTTAATTCTATAACCAATAGATTTTCCCGCCTTCTTCTTCCATGATTCCCCCCTTTTTCTTCCCTGATCCTTCTTATATATATTTATTCCTCGACAGCAGTGATAAAGGCACATCTTATTTTTTCTTTTATTAATATTATTGAAAATTTTCCCCTTTTCCCTTGTACATATTTGTGAATTATCCGATGGATTTCGGCCTTTGGATTATTTTGGACCATCTCCCAATAACAGGATTTCCTTGGATTTTACTTGTGCAAATGGGAATTTAATTAACTTTGTTGAAATTATATTTTTGGATTTTACCGTCATTGGATTATTTATCTTTCACCAGACTATCCATTCACCTTTTTCTTCAACATATTCCCTCTGTTTCACATTTTTGTTATCAAGTAAGATCTTTGGCTTACTTGTTTTTTTCATCAAATACTTTTGCATGCAAAATCCGATCCCGCATTTTGCTAATTTCTACCCTCTGATTAGAAGGAAAGTAATCTCCGCAGATTAAGGACTATCCACTTATAACGTGTTTCCTTTTAAGATTAAATATATTAACTCTTTTTCAAAGTGTTTTTAAAATGTTTTATAAACTGTTTGCTCATATATATATATATATATATATATATATATATATATATATATTTGTGTGTGAGTGTGTGTGTGAAGATTCCCGAAAGGATGATATACTAGTGTCTGTAGGTATTAAATTATTATAGTAAAAAATTATTATGACAGCCCCTTAAGAAATTCGTTTCTTATCGATGAGTACTTTCAGTTGAATTAACGTCGATCAATTTAGCTCTTATGCATAGATCATCGTATAACGATTAGATCACTGTCTGACTTCATTTAAAATTAAAAATATTTAAATTCAACGTTATTTCACACGGTTAATGGTACCCGAATGGACACGGTTTCGCTGATCGAGCCAGAGATACCTCGTGTTGCCGAGTTCGAATCCTTCGACTGGTGTTAATCGTGACAGCCTGCACTGAAGAATTCCGAAAGGATGAAACACTAGGTTATGTAATTATGTAATTATTGTAGCAAAAAATAATTATATATATATATATATATATATATTCATATAAATATACATATTCATATATATACAATTATATATATTAATATATAAATACTTGAAGCTACATATATTAAAAGGTAAAATAACAGTGAAACCACACTCAAATGCTAGTCACAAGTCTCCTCTTCTTATTTGACCCTGCACTGACTTCTATACTGAGCATTTCTTACTGCCATATGGAGAATCCACATCCTTGCACAAAATCACTGTTGATATATACAAACACTCTACAAGCTCTGAAAAGTTTTCACGAATCCTTCCTGATGATATCTACTTGGAAAGACAAAAGAAAATACACCGGTCAACTTCGAACTACATATGGAATCTATATGCATAGTTTCGATTTACACAGAAAATAGACCATTAGAAAAATAAAAAATATACATATTTCGTAATTAAACTATATATATATATATATATATATATAGCCAGTAGAGTTTAGCTTCCTAGAAGTACATCGAATGAAACAACATGTGTCTACCAAAATAGTGAACAGAGCAGGTATATTAATTTTATTTATAAAAACATTAATGGCTACATATGTGCATACATGTTTCTGTAATCACCCACGTTGGGGGATTACGTCTTCAGGCAAAGACTTACCGTCGAAAGTGATATTTCCACCAAATACATTTTCCTATTTCGTTTATCAAGTTATAATGCAACCTGGGTGGGAGTCATAAAAAACGGTAAAAGGATGACTGAAGTCTTTGAAGATAATAAACATCTTTTTCATTTCCCGTTCCCCCATCCAACCTAACTTTTGTTTTTTTATGGCATAAGGTACTTGAGAATTTAGTGTTCTTGTCTTGGAGTCTGTAAGTTAAGAACCTTATCTATGGTCAACTAAGTACTGACCGGTGCCTTTTAATCTACATCCATCCACACATACATGCAACACACATACATCACACACATACACAGACACCGCCACACACACACACACACACATATTAATACATATATTTAAAAGCGAATCCATGCTGTACGCTTTTATTTTATTCAAAGCACACGTACTGAAACTAGACAATAACTCTGAAACTACGCAGGAATAGAGTTAAAATTACATTAAGGTAAATAAAACAAAACAAAAAATAAATAAAATTAAATAAAAATAAAATAAAATTAAAACAAATAAACAAACAAAATATGAATAAATATAAAACACGAAAGTTATCTAAACCCCACATGTACCTATATACATATATCAATATACTTATAAATGTCTACACTTTGCTACCCCCGCGCATATATACACACACACATTACAGACATACAGAGACAAATAATAGCATTTTTCTTTACTTCTGTAGCGTGGTAACCCCTTCGTATATGCAATAGTATGCTACCACACCCCAGACGGGTGTATATATATCTATATATATATATATATATATATATATATATATATATATATAAACACATATACACATACATATATATACATATATATATATATGCATATATACATACACACATACCTACACATATAACATATATATAAACAACATTCGGACATCCATACATTCTTGTAATCTATATTGCTACAACAATCATATACGAGGCAGCTTATTCCAATAGTTCAGAAATATATATGCATATACATACATCTACATACAATACACACAGAAATACATCCATATACAAACATACACACAAATATATAGATACACATATATATAAATATACACACATACATGCATACATAAAATACACTTATACATACATACTCACACAAATATAGACATATACCTGTACCCTGCCACCAAATGATACATCTAAAGTAGAAACAGACATGAAATCAATTACTATATAAAATCCCTTTTTCTATCACACTCCACACGCATAGTTATATTTCATGGCCCCACCCGCTTGTTACATTTTCCTAAGTTGTAGGTTTTTTTCCGTAAAAATGTACACTACGTAAAAATTTATATTGAATTCAGCATAAAGTTTATAGGCCTATCCTCATATTATCAAACACTCTTTCGATGGTAAGGCAGATATACATAAGATGTATCACGATACAATAATAATATATAATGACACATGACAGAAATTAGAGTATTTAGGTTATACAAACCGAGTATACAAGCTTATATATTGTAGTACTTACCTTCATCTTTGTTATTCACCCTAATTTCTTTATCCCCTTTTCTTTCATTCACCCTTCATTCCTTACTGTCTTTCATCTAAATATTTCTTCATTTTTTTTTTTTTTTTATAAATTAATTTTCCTACCCGGGTATATAAAGATCTTATATCCATACATGCACACACCCAAAAATATCCATATGCATACATTATTACGAGGTTCACTCAAAAACAATCTATTACTCGTTTGGTTCAAATATACCTTCATACAGGTACTTATTTCGGTTAGTAATACCATAACTGCTCGATGAAGTAGAATATTAAGCGACTTGCGTAACCAATACGGGTATGATCATAGTTGCGACCTTACTTATCCTCTTTGTGGGGGGGTTATTTGATGGGGGTTAGTTGCACTTATAGTTGTTCTAGTCTACTAATTTAAAGTTCTTTAAGTGCGTGTATTCTGAAATGTTTGCAGGATATAGCAGTTTTTTTAATATTTAATAATTTTTCTCTGTCTTTAAACCTAGTTATCTCAAGGTTTTCTGATAAGCATAATGGACATGGTGAGTTCAATGAGTGGCAAGTATTGGCCCTCCTAATAATCTTCCATTCTATACTAGGTGTTTTATTTTCTCTAACTAATTTCCAGTAATATAACGATAAAGAAGTGTCCTTTTCATATGTTTGATTACTCATCGAGCGTGTATGTCCATAGAATCTATTTTTGAAAGTCATTTGGGTACTCCCTATGTAGAATCTTTCGTCCCTTGGGTTCTCCACCGGGAATATATATATATATATATATATATATATATATATATATATATATATATATATATATATATATATATACGTTTATAACTTGATAAATGCACATATACCAGCGAAATTGGTCCGGAATAAACTTTAACTATTGCATAATATTTACATTTAAAAGTTCAGTTATCATTTGGGATGTAAATTTACTATTGTTAAACCAACAAGCATATATTATTTTCCAACATTTATGTTGCGTAAGATACGGGGTTTATTACTGATAAAAAGCTATATTATTTATCGGGTTACCAAGTACATATACATTTGACACGCACAAGCGCCATTTTGGCTTTATAGAAATATGAAACTTTATATGATTTAATATTTTATGTTGACCAATCATATTCGTGTATATGAATAATATCTTTATATGTGATTATTAAAAAATAAGAAACTGGTAGGGGTTTACGAAAGCACACTCTCCAAATCGTAAGCTGTGTAACACAATTTAATTTCGCTGGATTAATTCTCGGATTGCAGAGAATATATATTTCAAAAATAATTAATGTATATTCATAAATTACAGAGACAAATCAATAATTTACTCATGCATATCACACGCATACACACAGACATACATATATATATACATATATATATATATATATATATATATACACACCCACCCAACTGTATATATATGACGGCTATGTGTCTAGTCGCACTGATGAGTTTTGATATAAGGAAATAATACTGTATGTTGATGACTATATATATTTTAAGCCTTGTCTATAGGTAGAGCTCCGCCCTAAATAAACGACAGCTACTTAAAAAACTATAAATGCAAGGTTCGCTGTTTTTAAATTAAAACAAGCAACTCGAGCACTATAAAAGTATTCGGTTAATGATTATTTTTTGTTGAGGTCATTTACGAGCGCTGCTCCCATGGGTCAATGGGTAGAACTACCGAATATCAACGCAATGGTTTTTAGTTCAATTCTTGGCTGGAGAAAGGTGCTACCGTGAAATTATAAAAAAAAACAAAAAAAAATTAATTGTGATTTCGCATGCCTCACTGGCTTTAGCAAATAAGGTGTGACCATTCTCATTATTTGCTAATATCTATTCCTCTGAAGAGATGGTAAGCATCGAAATCCTTTTGGATAATGAGTTATACTATTTCAAATGTATTCTTTGTAAATCTTTGCATCAACATCTTCACGTCATAATTGACAACAATTATATATATATATATATATATATATATATATATATATATATATATATATATAAGATCAATAGGATAGGTTTCCTGGAGCTATATAAATATTGAGTATAACGATCCGTTATTGTGAATCAAAAATCAGCCTCAAAAGGAAAAACAAACAAAACCAAAACGATTGTACGATCGTTTCGGAAATGGTGGTTATTTTATTGAAATTTACAATTACTATTGATAATAATTTGACAGTAGTTTTGTCTTTTAAAACATATTCTCAACATCAGCGAAATAGGGTATGGAAGATGTTAAAAACACCAAAATAAAACTCGCATTGTAGTCGTGAGTAAGGCAGATATTCCCTATTTTTTCCATTATAACATTTGTTTTAAATTCAGTCAGTTTATCTGTGGGCATGCTGTTATACTCATATTTAATGTTATTTTTATTCAGAGACAAAATATAACAGCATGCCAAAAGATGGACTGACTGACTTAAAACACATTTTATAATAGAGATAAATAAGGAATGTCTACCTTCATCACTAATAAATGCTATTTTAATGTTGGTGTCTTTTATATCTTCCCCCTATTTTGCTGATGAAGAGATTATGATTTAAAGGACACAATTCTGTAAAATTCTTGTCAATACTTGTTGTCAATTTCAATAAAATGAACATCGTTTCCGAAGCGAACGTACAATCGAGTTGATTTTGTTTTTCCTTTTGAAACTGATTTTTAATTATTCATAATGAATTGTTTTACTCTCTTACTCTCTCTCTCTCTCTTTATATATATATATATAAATATATATATATATATATATATATATATATATATATATATATATATATATATATATATATATAAGGGAGATTGAGAAGAGTTGGCCACAAGATTTTGCTTTTATATATATTTTTCATTAGTGTTAAGATGATTGGTTATATCTAACTGAAAATTTGCACATATAAACAACACACCTTTTTTCATGATATGGGACAGTGTTTATTGATGTAAGCATGCAAACAACAGTTGAGAACAAAATTCCATATATACCATGAATATAGGGGGAATTACCCGTGGTATAGTGTAACTTGGCTAGTTAACTCAGGAAACTTGAACATATATGGGGAGAATTTATCACATTAAAACGACAGCCTATTTTAGCTCTCATTACTAAAATTGACAAGGAACCTATTTTCCAGTATTCACATCATTGCTTTATCATAACATGATAATATAGTGAAATATGCTCTGAGCTTTGCGATAGAGTTATCTTTATATGAATGATGAAATATAAACACACATTCACACTAGTACAAAACCTGTGGTCCAGAATGGTTTAATTAGCAAATGTTCAAGTTTTCCAACAACTTTTGAAATAAAAAAGTGTTCTTGGTGTGTTCAAGAGAGCTTTGCTTTGATTATGCTAAGTGAAATGTAATGTCGTAAACCTGAATCCGGATGAACTTCCCAAGGATTTTCTGCTATTCTACCCTCCATACCCATGTCATCGATGACTTCACCAACGTACACCCTCGCTGAGTTTTTTCTTCATACTGATGCAATATGAAATCTCCAGAGCTATATACGGAGTTTAGAATCAGTTCTTGCTACTCCTCTTCGTTACTTTTACTTTCGTAGTCATTGGAATCATTGGACTTGTTTATCAACAAAAGTGTCAAAATTGATATCATTCTGTATTGCTTCCTGGTGAGGACAGTTTGGGTGTCACTTCTTCTTTTCTTTTAGTTTTGGCTTTCTGGCACTTTTGGCTGAATATTTTAATTCGGTTCTTCGATGTATTCTGGCAAATGACAAAAATACATTTGCCTCTTTTCCGACCTCTATTTCTGTTAGTGTTTGATGGAAATCTGGGGAATCTGCTGAACTGAGTTGGAGAAAACAAAAGATGTTGGCATTTATTCTTTGGTAGGATCAAAGTTTTGCTTTTAAGAGATATGCTGAAAATTAGGCGAAACCGAGTCTCTTACAGATGTAAATAAACAAAACAATGACACAATCACCAGAGCTACTATACTTTTGAAGCTAAACTATATATAAACAAATCAAAGAATGAGATTCATGCCTTGATTTTGATAAGAAACACAACTTACCCAGACTTCTCACAGGACAATTCTCGTCTATATGTTATTATATACACCGTTACACGAATACATACACATATGTATGTATATTTATACACTCACCTAATTATATATATATATGTGTGTGTGTGTGTGTGTATATATATATATATATATATATATATATATATATATATATATATATATATATATATATATATATATATACTAGTATGGTTGGCCGGCTTTGCGGGGATGTTTGGAGGTGTGTGTGGTAGTAGGAATGCAGGCTCGAACCCGTAACGTGAAGGAGGAAAAGAACGGGGGAAAACATGCCATCTTTGCTGTGACAACCTCCGCCAAACCGGAAGTGACGTGGGGTTTAGTTAAGGCTAGACAATAAAAAAGAGGGGATGACTTTCGAAATTATCGGCGAAAAAGCGACCCCTCCCTGAAGAAGCTGTCAAGTTTAGAGTGGGGAAAGTCATGCTTTTAGCCAATTTTTCGGTATTTGTCGCCTGAAGGGTCCAGCTTAAAATGATACGGATCTCGTGATACTCTGCTACCTCTGTCGAACGTTTAGAAAGACATGAAAACACACATACATACAGTGACGTAGCATCAGATTTTGCCGCCCCCCTCTAGCATATAATTGCCTGTGCCCGCCGCGATGGAATATAATTACCTGTTTTGCCCCCCTCCGCTTGCATAGGATTACCTGTTGTGCCCCTCACCGCTGGCATATGATTACCTCTTTTGTCACCCCCCAGCGATATATATTTCCCATTACGATACCTTCAAAAGTTCCAATATTTTTTACAAATTTTCGGTATAAAAATGAAGATATTTTGTTAGTTTTTATTTATTTTTTCCATGTTTTACTTTTATCATCACAAAATGCCGCCCTGGTATGTGCCGCTCGTAAAATAGGGACACAATTTTCTGAGTACAATAGCCCCAAAAGTTCGGATTTTTTTACAAATTTCTCGGTATTAAATTTAAGATATTTTGTTAGCTTTTATTTATTTAGTTTTTCTATTTTCTGTTTTTCACCTCTGTAATGCCGCCACCTGATATGGGCCGCTAGTGAAATAGGGATACATATTTCCGATTCCAATACCTCCAAGATTTCCGATTTTTTAAAAGCTTTTCGATAAAATATTCCGATTTTTTGTTAGCTTTTATTTATTTTTTTGTTTTCTGTTTTCTGCCTCTCAAAACGCCGCCCCTGGCATGTGCAGTTCATAAAATACGAACATTTTTCTGATTAGATATCTCTACAGGTCCCAATGCTTTACAACATTGTCGGCATAAAATTTCAGATTTTTTCTAAGCTTTCATTTATTTTTATTTATCGTTTTGCCCTCTCAAAATGTCGCTCTCTGGCACGTGCCGCCCGAGACGGACCGCACCGACCACCCCGTCCTTGCTTCACAACTTCATACATAGATACATTTATATATTAGGAGCTCCAATTTTCGATACAAACCGATTAAAATATTGCCCCCATCTCTGAATACGCTTAAAGTAAAATTTCAAATGTTTAGTCCAGAAAGTGTCTGCGTAATTTGGTAGAGACCGCAGAAATCAGATTTTTCTTTAATTTGACCCCTATTATGACACCTTAACCCTTATTGTTTTGGAATCAAATCGAATTACTAAATATAATCCATGTCCAATCACCATATACCTAAAATTTCAATTGTTTATCCGCAACATTTGCGGAGGAGTTTGGTAGAGTTCTCAAAAGTAAAATCGTTGAACTTTAACCCCCTTAACAGCCAAATTTCTGGCCGAAAACGGATAACAACGATTTTCCCAAATCTCAGTATCCTCACTATACAAATTTGGAGTCTGTAGACTTAAAATTATTGCGTAGGGAAATGTACACAGACAGAAAGATAGACAGACAGATACTTTCACTTTTAGATATATAGATATGCTAGTATTTCAGCCAGGGATTGCCCGGGTGTTTGAAGGTGTACGTCGAGAAAAAAAAGCGATATTTTTTTTTTTAATTTTACCTCTATTCTGACCCCGTAACATTTATTGCTTTAAGCTGAAACCAAGTTAAGTTTGATCCATGTCCACGGAATCTATATCTAAAATTTCAACCGTTTAGACCGAAAATTTCCGGAGGAGTTTGGTAGAGTTCTCGAAGGTCAAATCGTAAAAATTTCGCCCCTTAGCCAAATTTCTAGCCAAAAACGGATTACACAGATTTTCTCTAATCTTAGTACGTGTATATCAAATTTCAAGTGTGCAGACTTCAAATTGGCAGAGTTATTGCTTAGGGAAAATGTACATGGACACACAGGCACACACACATACACAGACACGTTAACTTTTATAGATATACTAGCATTTAAGCCCCGCTTTGCCCGGGTGTTTAGATGAGTATGTTGAGCAAGAAAAAAATGGTAGAAGGAAGGCAGGCTGGAACCCGTTCCGCGAAGGAGAAAAAGAATGCGAAAAAAACGCTGACGTCTTTGCTGTTACGTCCACCGCAGAACCGGAAGTTACGTAGGTTTTAATTAAGGCTAGAAAATCGAAAGAAGTGGATGAATTTCAAAAATATGGGCGAAAAAAGCGACCCCTTGTAGAAAAGTGCCCAGTTGCAGGTTAAGATATTAATGTGTTTAGCTAATTTTTCGATATGTGTTGTCGGAAAAGTCGATCATCAAAACGATTCAGATCCTGTAAAAATCCGTCGCCTCTGTGGAAAGTTTTAGGCAAACATTTAAACATGCAGATAAATATATATATATATATATATATATATATATATATATATATATATATATATATATATATTGGTAACAAAAAAGTTTCAACCTAAACCGATTAAAAACTTGCCCTTTCTCTGAATACCCTTTTTGCAAAATTTCAAATGTTTAGACCAAAAGTTGTATGAGAAATTTGGTAGAGACCGCACAGGTCATCTTTTTTTTTAATTTTACCGCTATTATGACCGTTAACAGTTATTGTTTAGGCTCAAATCAAGTCACTAAGTTAGATCCATGTCCAAGAAACCTATATCTAAAATATCAATTGTTTATACTCAAAATTTGCGGAGAGGTTTTGTAGAGTTCTCAAAGGTTAAATAATTTAACTTTCCCATTTTAACAGCCAAATGTCTGGCCGGAAATGGATTAGAAAGATTTTCCCAAATCTGAGTACCCTCTATATCTAATTTCGCTCTGTGGACTTAAAATCGACAGAGTTATTGCGTAGGGAAATATACACATACACACAGGCACATGCGCTTTTATAGATATATAGATAGATATATAAGCTTAATTAAAATCATTTATTTAAATCGATATCTCACAAGTAATGTCATAATACCACTTTAAAATATTCCTGATGTAGTAGATATAAAAAATATAAAAATATTGATTGCACTCAGTAGATTAGAAAACTTTTTGAAAATTTAGCAGACAACACATTTCAGATATAATAGATATAACAGTACAATGATGGAAAATAACATGCTCTAATACAAAAAAACTATTCGTTAAAAGTTATGATATTTCTCTTAAAGTTAATCTATCGTAATTATTGGCTAATCGTTTCCCCATGATTAGTTTAATTGTAGTTTTTACTAGTAATGTATCTCAGCTTGCGTTGCCCCTACGTACTGTTAATAACTTTATGTGCACATGTATATTTTAATAAACGGTCTGTACAAATGTTTCGGTAACCTACATCTAAAATTGAAAGTGTTTAGGCACCAAATTGGCAGAGAAGTTTCTAGAGTTTTCAAAGATCAAATCGTTGAACTTTGACCACTTGACAGCCAAATTTCTGGCCAGAACAATTTTTAAAGATGTTCACACACCTCAACACCTCTTAGGTCAAATCTCGAGTATGTAGACTACAAACTAAGTAGTTTTCGAGAAATATGTACACACACACAAAGACAATTTCACTTGTATAGATATAATAGATAGATTTATTCACTATTATTCTCAAACTCAAAATTATTTGCTATTAATTTACTATTATCTTCAACTCCATATTTGTTACTATTAATTTCTATTAATCTCAAACCCAAATTTATTTGCTATTAACTTACAATTGTTTTCAACTCAAAAATTATTTACTATTAATTAACTATTAAGAAAAAAACCCGCAATTATTTCCTATTAATTTACTATTGCTCTCAACTCCAAACTTATTCACAAATAATTCACTAATTATCTAAAACAAAACATTATCTGCTACTCTTAAATCAAAAATGTGTTTTTTTTTATTAATTCACTATTAATCCTAACGCCTAAATTATTCGCTATTAATTTTCTATTATTCTCAACCCAAAAGTATGTACTACTAATTTACTTTTAATCTAAAATCCAAACTTATTTACTATTAATTCACAATCAATCTCAAACACAATTATCTGCTACTAATTTACTACTGTATTACACTCCAAACTTATTTACTAATAATCACCTATTAATCTCAAACCCAAAATTATTTGCTGCTATTGGTCTATTTTTCTTAAATCCAATCATATTTACTATTTACTAACTATTAATCTTATACACAAAATCATTTGCTTCTAATTTACTGTTGTTCTCAACTCCAAACTTATTCACGAATGATTTACTATCCCAAACCCAAAAATTTGCTATTAATTTACAATTACTCTCAACACCAAACTTAATTACTTCACTATTAATTTAAATTTACTATTAATTTAAATTCACTATTAATATAAATTAAAAATTATTTGCTACCAAATTTACCATTGTTCGAAACTCTTTTAACATTTTATGAATAATCCATTGTTAATCTCAACCCCAAAATCATTTGCTACAAGTATATTATTAATTCACTATTAATCTCACATCATAACTTATTTT
Source organism: Euprymna scolopes (assembly GCF_053919585.1). Classification (NCBI taxonomy): domain Eukaryota; kingdom Metazoa; phylum Mollusca; class Cephalopoda; order Sepiida; family Sepiolidae; genus Euprymna; species Euprymna scolopes. Next base: position 66,145,284 of record NC_136486.1, on the reverse strand, counting down.
TTATTAAATTTCTATTTTTCTCAAATCCAAACTTAATTAGTTACTTTATATTAATTATTGATCTCAAACACAGATTTATTTGCTATTGATTTATTATTAATCTCAACTCCATACTTATTTACTATTAATGTCCGATTAATTGCAACATTATTTGCATTTAATATTTCTATTTATTCAACTTAAAACTTATTTGCTATTTATTCACTGTTAATGTCAAATCCAAAATTATTTGCTACAAATTTACTATTGTTCTCATCTCCAAACTTATTTACTAATAATTCACTCTTATTCTTAAATCCAAAATTAATCGCTATTAATTTACTATAACTCTAAACTTTTTACTCTTATTTCACTATTAATCTCAAACACAAAACCATT